>NW_027618493.1:0-70913 GCF_964187855.1 Myxine glutinosa | reverse complement strand
TCCACACTTGTGATGGTGTTGAAAAACCACTTTTCGCACTTGTGTTAGTGTTGAAAAACCACTTTTCGCACTTGTGTTAGTGTTGAAAAACCACTTTTCGCACTTGTGTTGGTGCAGGAAACCACTTTGCACTTTTATTAGTGTGGAAAAAACACTTCTCGCACTTGTGTTAGTGTTGAAAAACGACTTTTTGCACTTGTGTTAGTGTTGAAAAACCACTTTTCGCCCTTGTGTTGGTGCAGGAAACCACTTTTGCACTTGTATTAGTGTGAAAAAAACACTTTTCGCACTTGTGTTAGTGTTGAAAAACCACTTTTCACACTTGTGTTGGTGCAGGAAACCACTTTTGCACTTGTATTAGTGTGGAAAAAACACTTTTCGCACTTGTGTTAGTGTTGAAAAACCACTTTTCGCACTTGTGTTAGTGTTGAAAAACCACTTTTCGCACTTGTGTTGGTGCAGGAAACCACTTTTGCACTTGTATTAGTGTGGAAAAAACACTTTTCGCTCTTGTGTTAGTGTTGAAAAACCACTTTTCGCACTTGTGTTAGTGTTGAAAA
Organism: Myxine glutinosa; assembly: GCF_964187855.1. Taxonomy (NCBI): domain Eukaryota; kingdom Metazoa; phylum Chordata; class Myxini; order Myxiniformes; family Myxinidae; genus Myxine; species Myxine glutinosa. The sequence continues at coordinate 70,353 of NW_027618493.1, read as the reverse complement.
ACCACTTTTCGCACTTGTGTTAGTGTTGAAAAACCACTTTTCACACTTGTGTTGGTGCAGGAAACCACTTTTGCACTTGTATTAGTGTGGAAAAAACACTTCTCGCACTTGTGTTAGTGTTGAAAAACCACTTTTCGCACTTGTGTTGGTGCAGGAAACCACTTTTGCACTTGTATTAGTGTGGAAAAAACACTTTTCGCACTTGTGTTAGTGTTGAAAAACCACTTTTCGCACTTGTGTTGGTGCAGGAAACCACTTTTGCACTTGTATTAGTGTGGAAAAACCACTTTTCGCACTTGTGTTAGTGTTGAAAAACCACTTTTCGCACTTGTGTTGGTGCAGGAAACCACTTTTGCACTTGTATTAGTGTGGAAAAACCACTTTTCGCACTTGTGTTAGTGTTGAAAAACCTCTTTTCGCACTTGTGTTAGTGTTGAAAAACCACTTTTCGCACTTGTGTTGGTGCAGGAAACCACTTTTGCACTTGTATTAGTGTGGAAAAAACACTTTTTGCACTTGTGATGGTGTTGAAAAACCACTTTTCGCACTTGTGTTAGTGTTGAAAAACCACTTTTCGCACTTGTGTGAGTGTTGAAAAACCACTTTTCGCACTTGTGTTGGTGCAGGAAACCACTTTGCACTTTTATTAGTGTGGAAAAAACACTTCTCGCACTTGTGTTAGTGTTGAAAAACCACTTTTTGCACTTGTGTTAGTGTTGAAAAACCACTTTTCGCACTTGTGTTGGTGCAGGAAACCACTTTTGCACTTGTATTAGTGTGGAAAAAACACTTTTCGCACTTGTGTTAGTGTTGAAAAACCACTTTTCGCACTTGTGTTAGTGTTGAAAAACAACTTTTCGCACTTGTGTTGGTGCAGGAAACCACTTTTGCACTTGTATTAGTGTGGAAAAAACACTTTTCGCACTTGCGTTAGTGTTGAAAAACCACTTTTCGCACTTGTGTTAGTGTTGAAAAAACACTTTTCGCACTTGTGTTGGTGCAGGAAACCACTTTTGCACTTGTATTAGTGTGGAAAAAACACTTTTCGCTCTTGTGTTAGTGTTGAAAAACCACTTTTCGCACTTGTGTTAGTGTTGAAAAACCACTTTTCGCACTTGTGTTAGTGTTGAAAAACCACTTTTCACACTTGTGTTGGTGCAGGAAACCACTTTTGCACTTGTATTAGTGTGGAAAAAACACTTCTCGCACTTGTGTTAGTGTTGAAAAACCACTTTTCTCACTTGTGTTAGTGTTGAAAAACCACTTTTCGCACTTGTGTTGGTACAGGAAACCACTTTTGCACTTGTATTAGTGTGGAAAAAACACTTTTCGCACTTGTGTTAGTGTTGAAAAACCACTTTTCGCACTTGTGTTAGTGTTGAAAAACCACTTTTCGCACTTGTGTTGGTGCAGGAAAAAACATTTGCACTTGTATTAGTGTGGAAAAAACACTTTTCGCACTTGTGTTAGTGTTGAAAACCACTTTTCGCACTTGTGTTAGTGTTGAAAAACCACTTTTCGCACTTGTGTTGGTGCAGGAAACCACTTTTGCACTTGTATTAGTGTGGAAAAAACACTTTTCGCACTTGTGTTAGTGTTGAAAAACCACTTTTCGCACTTGTGTTAGTGTTGAAAAACCACTTTTCGCACTTGTGTTGGTGCAGGAAAAAACATTTGCACTTGTATTAGTGTGGAAAAAACACTTTTCGCACTTGTGTTAGTGTTGAAAACCACTTTTCGCACTTGTGTTAGTGTTGAAAAACCACTTTTCGCACTTGTGTTGGTGCAGGAAACCACTTTTGCACTTGTATTAGTGTGGAAAAAACACTTTTCGCACTTGTGTTAGTGTTGAAAAACCACTTTTCGCACTTGTGTTAGTGTTGAAAAACCACTTTTCGCACTTGTGTTGGTGCAGGAAACCACTTTTGCACTTGTATTAGTGTGGAAAAAACACTTTTCGCACTTGTGTTAGTGTTGAAAAACCACTTTTCGCACTTGTGTTAGTGTTGAAAAACCACTTTTCACACTTGTGTTAGTGTTGAAAAACCACTTTTCGCACTTGTGTTGGTGCAGGAAACCACTTTTGCACTTGTATTAGTGTGGAAAAAACACTTTTCGCACTTGTGTTAGTGTTGAAAAACCACTTTTCGCACTTGTGTTAGTGTTGAAAAACCACTTTTCGCACTTGTGTTAGTGTTGAAAAACCACTTTTCGCACTTGTGTTGGTGCAGGAAACCACTTTGCACTTGTATTAGTGTGGAAAAAACACTTCTCGCACTTGTGTTAGTGTTGAAAAACCACTTTTTGCACTTGTGTTAGTGTTGAAAAACCACTTTTCGCACTTGTGTTGGTGCAGGAAACCACTTTTGCACTTGTATTAGTGTGGAAAAAACACTTTTCGCACTTGTGTTAGTGTTGAAAAACCACTTTTCGCACTTGTGTTAGTGTTGAAAAACAACTTTTCGCACTTGTGTTGGTGCAGGAAACCACTTTTGCACTTGTATTAGTGTGGAAAAAACACTTTTCGCACTTGTGTTAGTGTTGAAAAACCACTTTTCGCACTTGTGTTAGTGTTGAAAAACCACTTTTCGCACTTTTGTTGGTGCAGGAAACCACTTTTGCACTTGTATTAGTGTGGAAAAAACACTTTTCGCACTTGTGTTAGTGTTGAAAAACACTTTTCGCACTTGTGTTGGTGCAGGAAACCACTTTTGCACTTGTATTAGTGTGGAAAAAACACTTTTCGCACTTGTGTTAGTGTTGAAAAACCACTTTTCGCACTTGTGTTTGTGTTGAAAAACCACTTTTCGCACTTGTGTTGGTGCAGGAAACCACTTTTGCACTTGTATTGGTGTGGAAAAAACACTTTTCGCACTTGTGTTAGTGTTGAAAAACCACTTTACACACTTGTGTTAGTGTTGAAAAACCACTTTTCGCACTTGTGTTAGTGTTGAAAAACCACTTTTCGCACTTGTGTTGGTGCAGGAAACCACTTTTGCACTTGTATTAGTGTGGAAAAAACACTTTTTGCACTTGTGTTAGTGTTGAAAAACCACTTTTCGCACTTGTGTTAGTGTTGAAAAACCACTTTTCGCACTTGTGTTGGTGCAGGAAACCACTTTTGCACTTTTATTAGTGTGGAAAAAACACTTTTTGCACTTGTGTTAGTGTTGAAAAACCACTTTTTGCTCTTGCGTTAGTGTTGAAAAACCACTTTTCGCACTTGTGTTGGTGCAGGAAACCACTTTTGCTCTTGTATTAGTGTGGAAAAAACACGTTTCGCACTTGTGTTAGTGTTGAAAAACCACTTTTCGCACTTGTGTTAGTGTTGAAAAACCACTTTTTGCACTTGTGTTAGTGTTGAAAAACCACTTTTCGCAGTTGTGTTGGTGCAGGAAACCACTTTTGCTCTTGTATTAGTGTGGAAAAAACACTTTTCGCACTTGTGTTAGTGTTGAAAAACCACTTTTCGCACTTGTGTTAGTGTTGAAAAACCACTTTTCGCACTTGTGTTGGTGCAGGAAAAAACATTTGCACTTGTATTAGTGTGGAAAAAACACTTTTCGCACTTGTGTTAGTGTTGAAAACCACTTTTCGCACTTGTGTTAGTGTTGAAAAACCACTTTTCGCACTTGTGTTGGTGCAGGAAACCACTTTTGCACTTGTATTAGTGTGGAAAAAACACTTTTCGCACTTGTGTTAGTGTTGAAAAACCACTTTTCGCACTTGTGTTAGTGTTGAAAAACCACTTTTCGCACTTGTGTTGGTGCAGGAAACCACTTTTGCACTTGTATTAGTGTGGAAAAAACACTTTTCGCACTTGTGTTAGTGTTGAAAAACCACTTTTCGCACTTGTGTTAGTGTTGAAAAACCACTTTTCACACTTGTGTTAGTGTTGAAAAACCACTTTTCGCACTTGTGTTGGTGCAGGAAACCACTTTTGCACTTGTATTAGTGTGGAAAAAACACTTTTCGCACTTGTGTTAGTGTTGAAAAACCACTTTTCGCACTTGTGTTAGTGTTGAAAAACCACTTTTCGCACTTGTGTTAGTGTTGAAAAACCACTTTTCGCACTTGTGTTGGTGCAGGAAACCACTTTGCACTTGTATTAGTGTGGAAAAAACACTTCTCGCACTTGTGTTAGTGTTGAAAAACCACTTTTTGCACTTGTGTTAGTGTTGAAAAACCACTTTTCGCACTTGTGTTGGTGCAGGAAACCACTTTTGCACTTGTATTAGTGTGGAAAAAACACTTTTCGCACTTGTGTTAGTGTTGAAAAACCACTTTTCGCACTTGTGTTAGTGTTGAAAAACAACTTTTCGCACTTGTGTTGGTGCAGGAAACCACTTTTGCACTTGTATTAGTGTGGAAAAAACACTTTTCGCACTTGTGTTAGTGTTGAAAAACCACTTTTCGCACTTGTGTTAGTGTTGAAAAACCACTTTTCGCACTTGTGTTGGTGCAGGAAACCACTTTTGCACTTGTGTTAGTGTGGAAAAAACACTTTTCGCACTTGTGTTAGTGTTGAAAAACACTTTTCGCACTTGTGTTGGTGCAGGAAACCACTTTTGCACTTGTATTAGTGTGGAAAAAACACTTTTCGCACTTGTGTTAGTGTTGAAAAACCACTTTTCGCACTTGTGTTTGTGTTGAAAAACCACTTTTCGCACTTGTGTGGGTGCAGGAAACCACTTTTGCACTTGTATTGGTGTGGAAAAAACACTTTTCGCACTTGTGTTAGTGTTGAAAAACCACTTTTCACACTTGTGTTAGTGTTGAAAAACCACTTTTCGCACTTGTGTTAGTGTTGAAAAACCACTTTTCGCACTTGTGTTGGTGCAGGAAACCACTTTTGCACTTGTATTAGTGTGGAAAAAACACTTTTTGCACTTGTGTTAGTGTTGAAAAACCACTTTTCGCACTTGTGTTAGTGTTGAAAAACCACTTTTCGCACTTGTGTTGGTGCAGGAAACCACTTTTGCACTTTTATTAGTGTGGAAAAAACACTTTTTGCACTTGTGTTAGTGTTGAAAAACCACTTTTTGCTCTTGCGTTAGTGTTGAAAAACCACTTTTCGCACTTGTGTTGGTGCAGGAAACCACTTTTGCACTTGTATTAGTATGGAAAAACCACTTTTCGCACATGTGTTAGTGTTGAAAAACCACTTTTCGCACTTGTGTTAGTGTTGAAAAACCACTTTTTGCACTTGTGTTGGTGCAGGAAACCACTTTTGCACTTGTATTAGTGTGGAAAAAACACTTTTTGCACTTGTGTTAGTGTTGAAAAACCACTTTTCGCACTTGTGTTAGTGTTGAAAAACCACTTTTCGCACTTGTGTTGGTGCAGGAAACCACTTTTGCACTTGTATTAGTGTGGAAAAAACACTTTTCGCACTTGTGTTAGTGTTGAAAAACCACTTTTCGCACTTGTGTTGGTGCAGGAAACCACTTTTGCACTTGTATTAGTGTGGAAAAACCACTTTTCGCACTTGTGTTAGTGTTGAAAAACCACTTTTCGCACTTGTGTTGGTGCAGGAAACCACTTTTGCACTTGTATTAGTGTGGAAAAAGCACTTTTCGCACTTGTGTTAGTGTTGAAAAACCTCTTTTCGCACTTGTGTTAGTGTTGAAAAACCACTTTTCGCACTTGTGTTGGTGCAGGAAACCATTTTTGCACTTGTATTAGTGTGGAAAAAACACTTTTTGCACTTGTGATGGTGTTGAAAAACCACTTTTCGCACTTGTGTTAGTGTTGAAAAACCACTTTTCGCACTTGTGTTAGTGTTGAAAAACCACTTTTCGCACTTGTGTTGGTGCAGGAAACCACTTTGCACTTTTATTAGTGTGGAAAAAACACTTCTCGCACTTGTGTTAGTGTTGAAAAAACACTTTTTGCACTTGTGTTAGTGTTGAAAAACCACTTTTCGCACTTGTGTTGGTGCAGGAAACCACTTTTGCACTTGTATTAGTGTGGAAAAAACACTTTTCGCACTTGTGTTAGTGTTGAAAAACCACTTTTCGCACTTGTGTTAGTGTTGAAAAACAACTTTTCGCACTTGTGTTGGTGCAGGAAACCACTTTTGCACTTGTATTAGTGTGGAAAAAACACTTTTCGCACTTGTGTTAGTGTTGAAAAACCACTTTTCGCACTTGTGTTAGTGTTGAAAAACCACTTTTCGCACTTGTGTTGGTGCAGGAAACCACTTTTGCACTTGTATTAGTGTGGAAAAAACACTTTTCGCTCTTGTGTTAGTGTTGAAAAACCACTTTTCGCACTTGTGTTAGTGTTGAAAAACCACTTTTCGCACTTGTGTTAGTGTTGAAAAACCACTTTTCACACTTGTGTTGGTGCAGGAAACCTCTTTTGCACTTGTATTAGTGTGGAAAAAACACTTCTCGCACTTGTGTTAGTGTTGAAAAACCACTTTTCTCACTTGTGTTAGTGTTGAAAAACCACTTTTCGCACTTGTGTTGGTACAGGAAACCACTTTTGCACTTGTATTAGTGTGGAAAAAACACTTTTCGCACTTGTGTTAGTGTTGAAAAACCACTTTTCGCACTTGTGTTAGTGTTGAAAAACCACTTTTCGCACTTGTGTTAGTGTTGAAAAACCACTTTTCACACTTGTGTTGGTGCAGGAAACCACTTTTGCACTTGTTTTAGTGTGGAAAAAACACTTTTCGCACTTGTGTTAGTGTTGAAAAACCACTTTTCGCACTTGTGTTAGTGTTGAAAAACTACTTTTCGCACTTGTGTTGGTGCAGGAAAAAACATTTGCACTTGTATTAGTGTGGAAAAAACACTTTTCGCACTTGTGTTAGTGTTGAAAACCACTTTTCGCACTTGTGTTAGTGTTGAAAAACCACTTTTCGCACTTGTGTTGGTGCAGGAAACCACTTTTGCACTTGTATTAGTGTGGAAAAAACACTTTTCGCACTTGTGTTAGTGTTGAAAAACCACTTTTCGCACTTGTGTTAGTGTTGAAAAACCACTTTTCGCACTTGTGTTGGTGCAGGAAACCACTTTTGCACTTGTATTAGTGTGGAAAAAACACTTTTCGCACTTGTGTTAGTGTTGAAAAACCACTTTTCGCACTTGTGTTAGTGTTGAAAAACCACTTTTCACACTTGTGTTAGTGTTGAAAAACCACTTTTCGCACTTGTGTTGGTGCAGGAAACCACTTTTGCACTTGTATTAGTGTGGAAAAAACACTTTTCGCACTTGTGTTAGTGTTGAAAAACCACTTTTGGCACTTGTGTTAGTGTTGAAAAACCACTTTTCGCACTTGTGTTGGTGCAGGAAACCACTTTTGCACTTGTATTAGTGTGGAAAAAACACTTTTCGCACTTGTGTTAGTGTTGAAAAACCACTTTTCGCACTTGTGTTGGTGCAGGAAACCACTTTTGCACTTGTATTAGTGTGGAAAAAACACTTTTCGCACTTGTGTTAGTGTTGAAAAACCACTTTTCGCACTTGTGTTAGTGTTGAAAAACCACTTTTCGCACATGTGTTGGTGCAGGAAACCACTTTTGCACTTGTATTAGTGTGGAAAAAACACTTTTCGCACTTGTGTTAGTGTTGAAAAACCACTTTTCGCACTTGTGTTAGTGTTGAAAAACCACTTTTCGCACTTGTGTTAGTGTTGAAAAACCACTTTTCGCACTTGTGTTGGTGCAGGAAACCACTTTTGCACTTGTATTAGTGTGGAAAATCCACTTTTCACACTTGTGTTAGTGTTGAAAAACCACTTTTCGCACTTGTGTTGGTGCAGGAAACCACTTTTGCACTTGTATTAGTGTGGAAAAAACACTTTTCGCACTTGTGTTAGTGTTGAAAAACCACTTTTCGCACTTGTGTTAGTGTTGAAAAACCAAGTTTTCGCACTTGTGTTGGTGCAGGAAACCACTTTTGCACTTGTATTAGTGTGGAAAAAACACTTTTCGCACTTGTGTTAGTGTGGAAAAAACACTTTTCGCACTTGTGTAGTGTTGAAAAACCACTTTTCGCACTTGTGTTGGTGCAGGAAACCACTTTTGCACTTGTATTAGTGTGGAAAAAACACTTTTCGCACTTGTGTTAGTGTTGAAAAACCACTTTTCGCACTTGTATTAGTGTTGAAAAACCACTTTTCGCACTTGTGTTGGTGCAGGAAACCACTTTTGCACTTGTATTAGTGTGGAAAAAACACTTTTCGCACTTGTGTTAGTGTTGAAAAACCACTTTTCGCACTTGCGTTAGTGTTGAAAAACCACTTTTCGCACTTGTTTTGGTGCAGGAAACCACTTTTGCACTTGTATTAGTGTGGAAAAAACACTTTTCGCACTTGTGTTAGTGTTGAAAAACCACTTTTCGCACTTGTGTTAGTGTTGAAAAACCACTTTTCGCACTTGTGTTAGTGTTGAAAAACCACTTTTCGCAGTTGTGTTGGTGCAGGAAACCACTTTTGCACTTGTATTAGTGTGGAAAAACCACTTTTGGCACTTGTGTTAGTGTTGAAAAACCACTTTTCGCACTTGTGTTAGTGTTGAAAAACCACTTTTTGCACTTGTGTTGGTGCAGGAAACCACTTTTGCACTTGTATTAGTGTGGAAAAAACACTTTTTGCACTTGTGATAGTGTTGAAAAACCACTTTTCGCACTTGTGTTAGTGTTGAAAAACCACTTTTCGCACTTGTGTTAGTGTTGAAAAACCACTTTTCGCACTTGTGTTGGTGCAGGAAACCAGTTTTGCACTTGTATTACTGTGGAAAAAACAATTTTCGCACTTGTGTTAGTGTTGAAAAACCACTTTTTGCACTTGTGTTAGTGTTGAAAAACAACTTTTCGCACTTGTGTTGGTTCAGGAAACCACTTTTGCACTTGTATTAGTGTGGAAAAAACACTTTTCGCACTTGTGTTAGTGTTGAAAAAACACTTTTCGCACTTGTGTTAGTGTTGAAAAATCACTTTTCGCACTTGTGTTGGTGCAGGAACCCACTTTTGCACTTGTATTAGTGTGGAAAAAACACTTTTCGCACTTGTGTTAGTGTTGAAAAACACTTTTCGCACTTGTGTTGGTGCAGGAAACCACTTTTGCACTTGTATTAGTGTGGAAAAAACACTTTTCGCACTTGTGTTAGTGTTGAAAAACCACTTTTCGCACTTGTGTTTGTGTTGAAAAACCACTTTTCGCACTTGTGTTAGTGTTGAAAAACCACTTTTCGCACTTGTGTTGGTTCAGGAAAAAACATTTTTGCACTTGTATTAGTGTGGAAAAAACACTTTTTGCACTTGTGATGGTGTTGAAAAACCACTTTTCGCACTTGTGTTAGTGTTGAAAAACCACTTTTCGCACTTGTGTTAGTGTTGAAAAACCACGTTTCGCACTTGTGTTGGTGCAGGAAACCACTTTGCACTTTTATTAGTGTGGAAAAAACACTTCTCGCACTTGTGTTAGTGTTGAAAAACCACTTTTTGCACTTGTGTTAGTGTTGAAAAACCACTTTTCGCACTTGTGTTGGTGCAGGAAACCACTTTTGCACTTGTATTAGTGTGGAAAAAACACTTTTCGCACTTGTGTTAGTGTTGAAAAACCACTTTTCGCACTTGTGTTAGTGTTGAAAAACAACTTTTCGCACTTGTGTTGGTGCAGGAAACCACTTTTGCACTTGTATTAGTGTGGAAAAAACACTTTTCGCACTTGTGTTAGTGTTGAAAAACCACTTTTCGCACTTGTGTTAGTGTTGAAAAACCACTTTTCGCACTTGTGTTGGTGCAGGAAACCACTTTTGCACTTGTATTAGTGTGGAAAAAACACTTTTCGCTCTTGTGTTAGTGTTGAAAAACCACTTTTCGCACTTGTGTTAGTGTTGAAAAACCACTTTTCACACTTGTGTAGTGTTGAAAAACCACTTTTCACACTTGTGTTGGTGCAGGAAACCACTTTTGCACTTGTATTAGTGTGGAAAAAACACTTCTCGCACTTGTGTTAGTGTTGAAAAACCACTTTTCTCACTTGTGTTAGTGTTGAAAAACCACTTTTCGCACTTGTGTTGGTACAGGAAACCACTTTTGCACTTGTATTAGTGTGGAAAAAACACTTTTCGCACTTGTGTTAGTGTTGAAAAACCACTTTTCGCACTTGTGTTAGTGTTGAAAAACCACTTTTCGCACTTGTGTTAGTGTTGAAAAACCACTTTTCACACTTGTGTTGGTGCAGGAAACCACTTTTGCACTTGTATTAGTGTGGAAAAAACACTTTTCGCACTTGTGTTAGTGTTGAAAAACCACTTTTCGCACTTGTGTTAGTGTTGAAAAACCACTTTTCGCACTTGTGTTGGTGCAGGAAAAAACATTTGCACTTGTATTAGTGTGGAAAAAACACTTTTCGCACTTGTGTTAGTGTTGAAAACCACTTTTCGCACTTGTGTTAGTGTTGAAAAACCACTTTTCGCACTTGTGTTGGTGCAGGAAACCACTTTTGCACTTGTATTAGTGTGGAAAAAACACTTTTCGCACTTGTGTTAGTGTTGAAAAACCACTTTTCGCACTTGTGTTAGTGTTGAAAAACCACTTTTCGCACTTGTGTTGGTGCAGGAAACCACTTTTGCACTTGTATTAGTGTGGAAAAAACACTTTTCGCACTTGTGTTAGTGTTGAAAAACCACTTTACGCACTTGTGTTAGTGTTGAAAAACCACTTTTCACACTTGTGTTAGTGTTGAAAAACCACTTTTCGCACTTGTGTTGGTGCAGGAAACCACTTTTGCACTTGTATTAGTGTGGAAAAAACACTTTTCGCACTTGTGTTAGTGTTGAAAAACCACTTTTCGCACTTGTGTTAGTGTTGAAAAACCACTTTTCGCACTTGTGTTGGTGCAGGAAACCACTTTTGCACTTGTATTAGTGTGGAAAAAACACTTTTCGCACTTGTGTTAGTGTTGAAAAACCACTTTTCGCACTTGTGTTGGTGCAGGAAACCACTTTTGCACTTGTATTAGTGTGGAAAAAACACTTTTCGCACTTGTGTTAGTGTTGAAAAACCACTTTTCGCACTTGTGTTAGTGTTGAAAAACCACTTTTCGCACATGTGTTGGTGCAGGAAACCACTTTTGCACTTGTATTAGTGTGGAAAAAACACTTTTCGCACTTGTGTTAGTGTTGAAAAACCACTTTTCGCACTTGTGTTAGTGTTGAAAAACCACTTTTCGCACTTGTGTTAGTGTTGAAAAACCACTTTTCGCACTTGTGTTGGTGCAGGAAACCACTTTTGCACTTGTATTAGTGTGGAAAATCCACTTTTCACACTTGTGTTAGTGTTGAAAAACCACTTTTCGCACTTGTGTTGGTGCAGGAAACCACTTTTGCACTTGTATTAGTGTGGAAAAAACACTTTTCGCACTTGTGTTAGTGTTGAAAAACCACTTTTCGCACTTGTGTTAGTGTTGAAAAACCAAGTTTTCGCACTTGTGTTGGTGCAGGAAACCACTTTTGCACTTGTATTAGTGTGGAAAAAACACTTTTCGCACTTGTGTAGTGTTGAAAAACCACTTTTCGCACTTGTGTTGGTGCAGGGAACCACTTTTGCACTTGTATTAGTGTGGGAAAAACACTTTTCGCACTTGTGTTAGTGTTGAAAAACCACTTTTTGCACTTGTATTAGTGTTGAAAAACCACTTTTCGCACTTGTGTTGGTGCAGGAAACCACTTTTGCACTTGTATTAGTGTGGAAAAACACTTTTCGCACTTGTGTTAGTGTTGAAAAACCACTTTTCGCACTTGCGTTAGTGTTGAAAAACCACTTTTCGCACTTGTTTTGGTGCAGGAAACCACTTTTGCACTTGTATTAGTGTGGAAAAAACACTTTTCGCACTTGTGATAGTGTTGAAAAACCACTTTTCGCACTTGTGTTAGTGTTGAAAAACCACTTTTCGCACTTGTGTTAGTGTTGAAAAACCACTTTTCGCACTTGTGTTGGTGCAGGAAACCAGTTTTGCACTTGTATTACTGTGGAAAAAACACTTTTCGCACTTGTGTTAGTGTTGAAAAACCACTTTTTGCACTTGTGTTAGTGTTGAAAAACAACTTTTCGCACTTGTGTTGGTGCAGGAAACCACTTTTGCACTTGTATTAGTGTGGAAAAAACACTTTTCGCACTTGTGTTAGTGTTGAAAAAACACTTTTCGCACTTGTGTTAGTGTTGAAAAACCACTTTTCGCACTTGTGTTGGTGCAGGAAACCACTTTTGCACTTGTATTAGTGTGGAAAAAACACTTTTCGCACTTGTGTTAGTGTTGAAAAACACTTTTCGCACTTGTGTTGGTGCAGGAAACCACTTTTGCACTTGTATTAGTGTGGAAAAAACACTTTTCGCACTTGTGTTAGTGTTGAAAAACCACTTTTCGCACTTGTGTTTGTGTTGAAAAACCACTTTTCGCACTTGTGTTAGTGTTGAAAAACCACTTTTCGCACTTGTGTTGGTGCAGGAAAAAACATTTTTGCACTTGTATTAGTGTGGAAAAAACACTTTTTGCACTTGTGATGGTGTTGAAAAACCACTTTTCGCACTTGTGTTAGTGTTGAAAAACCACTTTTCGCACTTGTGTTAGTGTTGAAAAACCACTTTTCGCACTTGTGTTGGTGCAGGAAACCACTTTGCACTTTTATTAGTGTGGAAAAAACACTTCTCGCACTTGTGTTAGTGTTGAAAAACCACTTTTTGCACTTGTGTTAGTGTTGAAAAACCACTTTTCGCACTTGTGTTGGTGCAGGAAACCACTTTTGCACTTGTATTAGTGTGGAAAAAACACTTTTAGCACTTGTGTTAGTGTTGAAAAACCACTTTTCGCACTTGTGTTAGTGTTGAAAAACAACTTTTCGCACTTGTGTTGGTGCAGGAAACCACTTTTGCACTTGTATTAGTGTGGAAAAAACACTTTTCGCACTTGTGTTAGTGTTGAAAAACCACTTTTCGCACTTGTGTTAGTGTTGAAAAACCACTTTTCGCACTTGTGTTGGTGCAGGAAACCACTTTTGCACTTGTATTAGTGTGGAAAAAACACTTTTCGCTCTTGTGTTAGTGTTGAAAAACCACTTTTCGCACTTGTGTTAGTGTTGAAAAACCACTTTTCGCACTTGTGTTAGTGTTGAAAAACCACTTTTCACACTTGTGTTGGTGCAGGAAACCACTTTTGCACTTGTATTAGTGTGGAAAAAACACTTCTCGCACTTGTGTTCGTGTTGAAAAACCACTTTTCTCACTTGTGTTAGTGTTGAAAAACCACTTTTCGCACTTGTGTTGGTACAGGAAACCACTTTTGCACTTGTATTAGTGTGGAAAAAACACTTTTCGCACTTGTGTTAGTGTTGAAAAACCACTTTTCGCACTTGTGTTAGTGTTGAAAAACCACTTTTCGCACTTGTGTTAGTGTTGAAAAACCACTTTTCACACTTGTGTTGGTGCAGGAAACCACTTTTGCACTTGTATTAGTGTGGAAAAAACACTTTTCGCACTTGTGTTAGTGTTGAAAAACCACTTTTCGCACTTGTGTTAGTGTTGAAAAACCACTTTTCGCACTTGTGTTGGTGCAGGAAAAAACATTTGCACTTGGTGTATTAGTGTGGAAAAAACACTTTTCGCACTTGTGTTAGTGTTGAAAACCACTTTTCGCACTTGTGTTAGTGTTGAAAAACCACTTTTCGCACTTGTGTTGGTGGAGGAAACCACTTTTGCACTTGTATTAGTGTGGAAAAAACACTTTTCGCACTTGTGTTAGTGTTGAAAACCACTTTTCGCACTTGTGTTAGTGTTGAAAAACCACTTTTCGCACTTGTGTTGGTGCAGGAAACCACTTTTGCACTTGTATTAGTGTGGAAAAAACACTTTTCGCACTTGTGTTAGTGTTGAAAAACCACTTTTCGCACTTGTGTTAGTGTTGAAAAACCACTTTTCACACTTGTGTTAGTGTTGAAAAACCACTTTTCGCACTTGTGTTGGTGCAGGAAACCACTTTTGCACTTGTATTAGTGTGGAAAAAACACTTTTCGCACTTGTGTTAGTGTTGAAAAACCACTTTTCGCACTTGTGTTAGTGTTGAAAAACCACTTTTCGCACATGTGTTGGTGCAGGAAACCACTTTTGCACTTGTATTAGTGTGGAAAAAACACTTTTCGCACTTGTGTTAGTGTTGAAAAACCACTTTTCGCACTTGTGTTAGTGTTGAAAAACCACTTTTCGCACTTGTGTTAGTGTTGAAAAACCACTTTTCGCACTTGTGTTGGTGCAGGAAACCACTTTTGCACTTGTATTAGTGTGGAAAATCCACTTTTCACACTTGTGTTAGTGTTGAAAAACCACTTTTCGCACTTGTGTTGGTGCAGGAAACCACTTTTGCACTTGTATTAGTGTGGAAAAAAACACTTTTCGCACTTGTGTTAGTGTTGAAAAACCACTTTTCGCACTTGTGTTAGTGTTGAAAAACCAAGTTTTCGCACTTGTGTTGGTGCAGGAAACCACTTTTGCACTTGTATTAGTGTGGAAAAAACACTTTTCGCACTTGTGTAGTGTTGAAAAACCACTTTTCGCACTTGTGTTGGTGCAGGGAACCACTTTTGCACTTGTATTAGTGTGGGAAAAACACTTTTCGCACTTGTGTTAGTGTTGAAAAACCACTTTTGCACTTGTATTAGTGTTGAAAAACCACTTTTCGCACTTGTGTTGGTGCAGGAAACCACTTTTGCACTTGTATTAGTGTGGAAAAACACTTTTCGCACTTGTGTTAGTGTTGAAAAACCACTTTTCGCACTTGCGTTAGTGTTGAAAAACCACTTTTCGCACTTGTTTTGGTGCAGGAAACCACTTTTGCACTTGTATTAGTGTGGAAAAACACTTTTCGCACTTGTGATAGTGTTGAAAAACCACTTTTCGCACTTGTGTTAGTGTTGAAAAACCACTTTTCGCACTTGTGTTAGTGTTGAAAAACCACTTTTCGCACTTGTGTTGGTGCAGGAAACCAGTTTTGCACTTGTATTACTGTGGAAAAAACACTTTTCGCACTTGTGTTAGTGTTGAAAAACCACTTTTTGCACTTGTGTTAGTGTTGAAAAACACTTTTCGCACTTGTGTTGGTGCAGGAAACCACTTTTGCACTTGTATTAGTGTGGAAAAAACACTTTTCGCACTTGTGTTAGTGTTGAAAAAACACTTTTCGCACTTGTGTTAGTGTTGAAAAACCACTTTTCGCACTTGTGTTGGTGCAGGAAACCACTTTTGCACTTGTATTAGTGTGGAAAAAACACTTTTCGCACTTGTGTTAGTGTTGAAAAACACTTTTCGCACTTGTGTTGGTGCAGGAAACCACTTTTGCACTTGTATTAGTGTGGAAAAAACACTTTTCGCACTTGTGTTAGTGTTGAAAAACCACTTTTCGCACTTGTGTTTGTGTTGAAAAACCACTTTTCGCACTTGTGTTAGTGTTGAAAAACCACTTTTCGCACTTGTGTTGGTGCAGGAAAAACACTTTTTGCACTTGTATTAGTGTGGAAAAAACACTTTTTGCACTTGTGATGGTGTTGAAAAACCACTTTTCGCACTTGTGTTAGTGTTGAAAAACCACTTTTCGCACTTGTGTTGGTGCAGGAAACCACTTTGCACTTTTATTAGTGTGCAAAAAACACTTCTCGCACTTGTGTTAGTGTTGAAAAACCACTTTTTGCACTTGTGTTAGTGTTGAAAAACCACTTTTCGCACTTGTGTTGGTGCAGGAAACCACTTTTGCACTTGTATTAGTGTGGAAAAAACACTTTTAGCACTTGTGTTAGTGTTGAAAAACCACTTTTCGCACTTGTGTTAGTGTTGAAAAACAACTTTTCGCACTTGTGTTGGTGCAGGAAACCACTTTTGCACTTGTATTAGTGTGGAAAAAACACTTTTCGCACTTGTGTTAGTGTTGAAAAACCACTTTTCGCACTTGTGTTAGTGTTGAAAAACCACTTTTCGCACTTGTGTTGGTGCAGGAAACCACTTTTGCACTTGTATTAGTGTGGAAAAAACACTTTTCGCTCTTGTGTTAGTGTTGAAAAACACTTTTCGCACTTGTGTTAGTGTTGAAAAACCACTTTTCGCACTTGTGTTAGTGTTGAAAAACCACTTTTCACACTTGTGTTGGTGCAGGAAACCACTTTTGCACTTGTATTAGTGTGGAAAAAACACTTCTCGCACTTGTGTTAGTGTTGAAAAACCACTTTTCTCACTTGTGTTAGTGTTGAAAAACCACTTTTCGCACTTGTGTTGGTACAGGAAACCACTTTTGCACTTGTATTAGAGTGGAAAAAACACTTTTCGCACTTGTGTTAGTGTTGAAAAACCACTTTTCGCACTTGTGTTAGTGTTGAAAAACCACTTTTCGCACTTGTGTTAGTGTTGAAAAACCACTTTTCACACTTGTGTTGGTGCAGGAAACCACTTTTGCACTTGTATTAGTGTGGAAAAAAACACTTTTCGCACTTGTGTTAGTGTTGAAAAACCACTTTTCGCACTTGTGTTAGTGTTGAAAAACCACTTTTCGCACTTGTGTTGGTGCAGGAAAAGACATTTGCACTTGTATTAGTGTGGAAAAAACACTTTTCGCACTTGTGTTAGTGTTGAAAACCACTTTTCGCACTTGTGTTAGTGTTGAAATACCACTTTTCGCACTTGTGTTGGTGCAGGAAACCACTTTTGCACTTGTATTAGTGTGGAAAAAACACTTTTCGCACTTGTGTTAGTGTTGAAAAACCACTTTTCGCACTTGTGTTAGTGTTGAAAAACCACTTTTCGCACTTGTGTTGGTGCAGGAAACCACTTTTGCACTTGTATTAGTGTGGAAAAAACACTTTTCGCACTTGTGTTAGTGTTGAAAAACCACTTTTCGCACTTGTGTTAGTGTTGAAAAACCACTTTTCACACTTGTGTTAGTGTTGAAAAACCACTTTTCGCACTTGTGTTGGTGCAGGAACCACTTTTGCACTTGTATTAGTGTGGAAAAAACACTTTTCGCACTTGTGTTAGTGTTGAAAAACCACTTTTTGCACTCGTGTTAGTGTTGAAAAACCACTTTTCGCACTTGTGTTAGTGTTGAAAAACCACTTTCGCACTTGTGTTGGTGTAGGAAACCACTTTTGCACTTGTATTAGTGTGGAAAAAACACTTTTCGCACTTGTGTTAGTGTTGAAAAACCACTTTTCGCACTTGTGTTAGTGTTGAAAAACCACTTTTCGCACTTGTGTTGGTGCAGGAAACCACTTTTGCACTTGTATTAGTGTGGAAAAAACACTTTTCGCACTTGTGTTAGTGTTGAAAAACCACTTTTCGCACTTGTGTTGGTGCAGGAAACCACTTTTGCACTTGTATTAGTGTGGAAAAACCACTTTTCGCACTTGTGTTAGTGTTGAAAAACCACTTTTCGCACTTGTGTTGGTGCAGGAAACCACTTTTGCACTTGTATTAGTGTGGAAAAACCACTTTTCGCACTTGTGTTAGTGTTGAAAAACCTCTTTTCGCACTTGTGTTAGTGTTGAAAAACCACTTTTCGCACTTGTGTTGGTGCAGGAAACCATTTTTGCACTTGTATTAGTGTGGAAAAAACACTTTTTGCACTTGTGATGGTGTTGAAAAAACACTTTTCGCACTTGTGTTAGTGTTGAAAAACCACTTTTCGCACTTGTGTTAGTGTTGAAAAACCACTTTTCGCACTTGTGTTGGTGCAGGAAACCACTTTGCACTTTTATTAGTGTGGAAAAAACACTTCTCGCACTTGTGTTAGTGTTGAAAAAACACTTTTTGCACTTGTGTTAGTGTTGAAAAACCACTTTTCGCACTTGTGTTGGTGCAGGAAACCACTTTTGCACTTGTATTAGTGTGGAAAAAACACTTTTCGCACTTGTGTTAGTGTTGAAAAACCACTTTTCGCACTTGTGTTAGTGTTGAAAAACAACTTTTCGCACTTGTGTTGGTGCAGGAAACCACTTTTGCACTTGTATTAGTGTGGAAAAAACACTTTTCGCACTTGTGTTAGTGTTGAAAAACCACTTTTCGCACTTGTGTTAGTGTTGAAAAACCACTTTTCGCACTTGTGTTGGTGCAGGAAACCACTTTTGCACTTGTATTAGTGTGGAAAAAACACTTTTCGCTCTTGTGTTAGTGTTGAAAAACCACTTTTCGCACTTGTGTTAGTGTTGAAAAACCACTTTTCGCACTTGTGTTAGTGTTGAAAAACCACTTTTCACACTTGTGTTGGTGCAGGAAACCACTTTTGCACTTGTATTAGTGTGGAAAAAACACTTCTCGCACTTGTGTTAGTGTTGAAAAACCACTTTTCTCACTTGTGTTAGTGTTGAAAAACCACTTTTCGCACTTGTGTTCGTACAGGAAACCACTTTTGCACTTGTATTAGTGTGGAAAAAACACTTTTCGCACTTGTGTTAGTGTTGAAAAACCACTTTTCGCACTTGTGTTAGTGTTGAAAAACCACTTTTCAAACTTGTGTTAGTGTTGAAAAACCACTTTTCACACTTGTGTTGGTGCAGGAAACCACTTTTGCACTTGTTTTAGTGTGGAAAAAACACTTTTCGCACTTGTGTTAGTGTTGAAAAACCACTTTTCGCACTTGTGTTAGTGTTGAAAAACTACTTTTCGCACTTGTGTTGGTGCAGGAAAAAACATTTGCACTTGTATTAGTGTGGAAAAAACACTTTTCGCACTTGTGTTAGTGTTGAAAACCACTTTTCGCACTTGTGTTAGTGTTGAAAAACCACTTTTCGCACTTGTGTTGGTGCAGGAAACCACTTTTGCACTTGTATTAGTGTGGAAAAAACACTTTTCGCACTTGTGTTAGTGTTGAAAAACCACTTTTCGCACTTGTGTTAGTGTTGAAAAACCACTTTTCGCACTTGTGTTGGTGCAGGAAACCACTTTTGCACTTGTATTAGTGTGGAAAAAACACTTTTCGCACTTGTGTTAGTGTTGAAAAACCACTTTTCGCACTTGTGTTAGTGTTGAAAAACCACTTTTCACACTTGTGTTAGTGTTGAAAAACCACTTTTCGCACTTGTGTTGGTGCAGGAAACCACTTTTGCACTTGTATTAGTGTGGAAAAAACACTTTTCGCACTTGTGTTAGTGTTGAAAAACCACTTTTCGCACTTGTGTTAGTGTTGAAAAACCACTTTTCGCACTTGTGTTGGTGCAGGAAACCACTTTTGCACTTGTATTAGTGTGGAAAAAACACTTTTCGCACTTGTGTTAGTGTTGAAAAACCACTTTTCGCACTTGTGTTGGTGCAGGAAACCACTTTTGCACTTGTATTAGTGTGGAAAAAACACTTTTCGCACTTGTGTTAGTGTTGAAAAACCACTTTTCGCACTTGTGTTAGTGTTGAAAAACCACTTTTCGCACATGTGTTGGTGCAGGAAACCACTTTTGCACTTGTATTAGTGTGGAAAAAACACTTTTCGCACTTGTGTTAGTGTTGAAAAACCACTTTTCGCACTTGTGTTAGTGTTGAAAAACCACTTTTCGCACTTGTGTTAGTGTTGAAAAACCACTTTTCGCACTTGTGTTGGTGCAGGAAACCACTTTTGCACTTGTATTAGTGTGGAAAATCCACTTTTCACACTTGTGTTAGTGTTGAAAAACCACTTTTCGCACTTGTGTTGGTGCAGGAAACCACTTTTGCACTTGTATTAGTGTGGAAAAAACACTTTTCGCACTTGTGTTAGTGTTGAAAAACCACTTTTCGCACTTGTGTTAGTGTTGAAAAACCAAGTTTTCGCACTTGTGTTGGTGCAGGAAACCACTTTTGCATTTGTATTAGTGTGGAAAAAACACTTTTCGCACTTGTGTAGTGTTGAAAAACCACTTTTCGCACTTGTGTTGGTGCAGGAAACCACTTTTGCACTTGTATTAGTGTGGAAAAAACACTTTTCGCACTTGTGTTAGTGTTGAAAAACCACTTTTCGCACTTGTATTAGTGTTGAAAAACCACTTTTCGCACTTGTGTTGGTGCAGGAAACCACTTTTGCACTTGTATTAGTGTGGAAAAAACACTTTTCGCACTTGTGTTAGTGTTGAAAAACCACTTTTCGCACTTGTGTTAGTGTTGAAAAACCACTTTTCGCAGTTGTGTTGGTGCAGGAAACCACTTTTGCACTTGTATTAGTGTGGAAAAACCACTTTTGGCACTTGTGTTAGTGTTGAAAAACCACTTTTCGCACTTGTGTTAGTGTTGAAAAACCACTTTTTGCACTTGTGTTGGTGCAGGAAACCACTTTTGCACTTGTATTAGTGTGGAAAAAACACTTTTTGCACTTGTGATAGTGTTGAAAAACCACTTTTCGCACTTGTGTTAGTGTTGAAAAACCACTTTTCGCACTTGTGTTAGTGTTGAAAAACCACTTTTCGCACTTGTGTTGGTGCAGGAAACCAGTTTTGCACTTGTATTACTGTGGAAAAAACACTTTTCGCACTTGTGTTAGTGTTGAAAAACCACTTTTTGCACTTGTGTTAGTGTTGAAAAACAACTTTTCGCACTTGTGTTGGTGCAGGAAACCACTTTTGCACTTGTATTAGTGTGGAAAAAACACTTTTCACACTTGTGTTAGTGTTGAAAAAACACTTTTCGCACTTGTGTTAGTGTTGAAAAATCACTTTTCGCACTTGTGTTGGTGCAGGAACCCACTTTTGCACTTGTATTAGTGTGGAAAAAACACTTTTCGCACTTGTGTTAGTGTTGAAAAACACTTTTCGCACTTGTGTTGGTGCAGGAAACCACTTTTGCACTTGTATTAGTGTGGAAAAAACACTTTTCGCACTTGTGTTAGTGTTGAAAAACCACTTTTCGCACTTGTGTTTGTGTTGAAAAACCACTTTTCGCACTTGTGTTAGTGTTGAAAAACCACTTTTCGCACTTGTGTTGGTTCAGGAAAAAACATTTTTGCACTTGTATTAGTGTGGAAAAAACACTTTTTGCACTTGTGATGGTGTTGAAAAACCACTTTTCGCACTTGTGTTAGTGTTGAAAAACCACTTTTCGCACTTGTGTTAGTGTTGAAAAACCACGTTTCGCACTTGTGTTGGTGCAGGAAACCACTTTGCACTTTTATTAGTGTGGAAAAAACACTTCTCGCACTTGTGTTAGTGTTGAAAAACCACTTTTTGCACTTGTGTTAGTGTTGAAAAACCACTTTTCGCACTTGTGTTGGTGCAGGAAACCACTTTTGCACTTGTATTAGTGTGGAAAAAACACTTTTCGCACTTGTGTTAGTGTTGAAAAACCACTTTTCGCACTTGTGTTAGTGTTGAAAAACAACTTTTCGCACTTGTGTTGGTGCAGGAAACCACTTTTGCACTTGTATTAGTGTGGAAAAAACACTTTTCGCACTTGTGTTAGTGTTGAAAAACCACTTTTCGCACTTGTGTTAGTGTTGAAAAACCACTTTTCGCACTTGTGTTGGTGCAGGAAACCACTTTTGCACTTGTATTAGTGTGGAAAAAACACTTTTCGCTCTTGTGTTAGTGTTGAAAAACCACTTTTCGCACTTGTGTTAGTGTTGAAAAACCACTTTTCGCACTTGTGTTAGTGTTGAAAAACCACTTTTCACACTTGTGTTGGTGCAGGAAACCACTTTTGCACTTGTATTAGTGTGGAAAAAACACTCTCGCACTTGTGTTAGTGTTGAAAAACCACTTTTCTCACTTGTGTTAGTGTTGAAAAACCACTTTTCGCACTTGTGTTGGTACAGGAAACCACTTTTGCACTTGTATTAGTGTGGAAAAAACACTTTTCGCACTTGTGTTAGTGTTGAAAAACCACTTTTCGCACTTGTGTTAGTGTTGAAAAACCACTTTTCGCACTTGTGTTAGTGTTGAAAAACCACTTTTCACAGTTGTGTTGGTGCAGGAAACCACTTTTGCACTTGTATTAGTGTGGAAAAAACACTTTTCGCACTTGTGTTAGTGTTGAAAAACCACTTTTCGCACTTGTGTTAGTGTTGAAAAACCACTTTTCGCACTTGTGTTGGTGCAGGAAAAAACATTTGCACTTGTATTAGTGTGGAAAAAACACTTTTCGCACTTGTGTTAGTGTTGAAAACCACTTTTCGCACTTGTGTTAGTGTTGAAAAACCACTTTTCGCACTTGTGTTGGTGCAGGAAACCACTTTTGCACTTGTATTAGTGTGGAAAAAACACTTTTCGCACTTGTGTTAGTGTTGAAAAACCACTTTTCGCACTTGTGTTAGTGTTGAAAAACCACTTTTCGCACTTGTGTTGGTGCAGGAAACCACTTTTGCACTTGTATTAGTGTGGAAAAAACACTTTTCGCACTTGTGTTAGTGTTGAAAAACCACTTTACGCACTTGTGTTAGTGTTGAAAAACCACTTTTCACACTTGTGTTAGTGTTGAAAAACCACTTTTCGCACTTGTGTTGGTGCAGGAAACCACTTTTGCACTTGTATTAGTGTGGAAAAAACACTTTTCGCACTTGTGTTAGTGTTGAAAAACCACTTTTCGCACTTGTGTTAGTGTTGAAAAACCACTTTTCGCACTTGTGTTGGTGCAGGAAACCACTTTTGCACTTGTATTAGTGTGGAAAAAACACTTTTCGCACTTGTGTTAGTGTTGAAAAACCACTTTTCGCACTTGTGTTGGTGCAGGAAACCACTTTTGCACTTGTATTAGTGTGGAAAAAACACTTTTCGCACTTGTGTTAGTGTTGAAAAACCACTTTTCGCACTTGTGTTAGTGTTGAAAAACCACTTTTCGCACATGTGTTGGTGCAGGAAACCACTTTTGCACTTGTATTAGTGTGGAAAAAACACTTTTCGCACTTGTGTTAGTGTTGAAAAACCACTTTTCGCACTTGTGTTAGTGTTGAAAAACCACTTTTCGCACTTGTGTTAGTGTTGAAAAACCACTTTTCGCACTTGTGTTGGTGCAGGAAACCACTTTTGCACTTGTATTAGTGTGGAAAATCCACTTTTCACACTTGTGTTAGAGTTGAAAAACCACTTTTCGCACTTGTGTTGGTGCAGGAAACCACTTTTGCACTTGTATTAGTGTGGAAAAAACACTTTTCGCACTTGTGTTAGTGTTGAAAAACCACTTTTCGCACTTGTGTTAGTGTTGAAAAACCAAGTTTTCGCACTTGTGCTGGTGCAGGAAACCACTTTTGCACTTGTATTAGTGTGGAAAAAACACTTTTCGCACTTGTGTAGTGTTGAAAAACCACTTTTCGCACTTGTGTTGGTGCAGGAAACCACTTTTGCACTTGTATTAGTGTGGGAAAAACACTTTTCGCACTTGTGTTAGTGTTGAAAAACCACTTTTCGCACTTGTATTAGTGTTGAAAAACCACTTTTCGCACTTGTGTTGGTGCAGGAAACCACTTTTGCACTTGTATTAGTGTGGAAAAACACTTTTCGCACTTGTGTTAGTGTTGAAAAACCACTTTTCGCACTTGCGTTAGTGTTGAAAAACCACTTTTCGCACTTGTTTTGGTGCAGGAAACCACTTTTGCACTTGTATTAGTGTGGAAAAAACACTTTTCGCACTTGTGATAGTGTTGAAAAACCACTTTTCGCACTTGTGTTAGTGTTGAAAAACCACTTTTCGCACTTGTGTTAGTGTTGAAAAACCACTTTTCGCACTTGTGTTGGTGCAGGAACCCACTTTTGCACTTGTATTAGTGTGGAAAAAACACTTTTCGCACTTGTGTTAGTGTTGATAAACACTTTTCGCACTTGTGTTGGTGCAGGAAACCACTTTTGCACTTGTATTAGTGTGGAAAAAACACTTTTCGCACTTGTGTTAGTGTTGAAAAACCACTTTTCGCACTTGTGTTTGTGTTGAAAAACCACTTTTCGCACTTGTGTTAGTGTTGAAAAACCACTTTTCGCACTTGTGTTGGTTCAGGAAAAAACATTTTTGCACTTGTATTAGTGTGGAAAAAACACTTTTTGCACTTGTGATGGTGTTGAAAAACCACTTTTCGCACTTGTGTTAGTGTTGAAAAACCACTTTTCGCACTTGTGTTAGTGTTGAAAAACCACTTTTCACACTTGTGTTGGTGCAGGAAACCACTTTTGCACTTGTTTTAGTGTGGAAAAAACACTTTTCGCACTTGTGTTAGTGTTGAAAAACCACTTTTCGCACTTGTGTTGGTGCAGGAAACCACTTTTGCACTTGTATTAGTGTGGAAAAAACACTTTTCGCACTTGTGTTAGTGTTGAAAAACCACTTTTCGCACTTGTGTTAGTGTTGAAAAACAACTTTTCGCACTTGTGTTGGTGCAGGAAACCACTTTTGCACTTGTATTAGTGTGGAAAAAACACTTTTCGCACTTGTGTTAGTGTTGAAAAACCACTTTTCGCACTTGTGTTAGTGTTGAAAAACCACTTTTCGCACTTGTGTTGGTGCAGGAAACCACTTTTGCACTTGTATTAGTGTGGAAAAAACACTTTTCGCTCTTGTGTTAGTGTTGAAAAACCACTTTTCGCACTTGTGTTAGTGTTGAAAAACCACTTTTCGCACTTGTGTTAGTGTTGAAAAACCACTTTTCACACTTGTGTTGGTGCAGGAAACCACTTTTGCACTTGTATTAGTGTGGAAAAAACACTTCTCGCACTTGTGTTAGTGTTGAAAAACCACTTTTCTCACTTGTGTTAGTGTTGAAAAACCACTTTTCGCACTTGTGTTGGTACAGGAAACCACTTTTGCACTTGTATTAGTGTGGAAAAAACACTTTTCGCACTTGTGTTAGTGTTGAAAAACCACTTTTCGCACTTGTGTTAGTGTTGAAAAACCACTTTTCGCACTTGTGTTAGTGTTGAAAAACCACTTTTCACAGTTGTGTTGGTGCAGGAAACCACTTTTTCACTTGTATTAGTGTGGAAAAAACACTTTTCGCACTTGTGTTAGTGTTGAAAAACCACTTTTCGCACTTGTGTTAGTGTTGAAAAACCACTTTTCGCACTTGTGTTGGTGCAGGAAAAAACATTTGCACTTGTATTAGTGTGGAAAAAACACTTTTCGCACTTGTGTTAGTGTTGAAAACCACTTTTCGCACTTGTGTTAGTGTTGAAAAACCACTTTTCGCACTTGTGTTGGTGCAGGAAACCACTTTTGCACTTGTATTAGTGTGGAAAAAACACTTTTCGCACTTGTGTTAGTGTTGAAAAACCACTTTTCGCACTTGTGTTAGTGTTGAAAAACCACTTTTCGCACTTGTGTTGGTGCAGGAAACCACTTTTGCACTTGTATTAGTGTGGAAAAAACACTTTTCGCACTTGTGTTAGTGTTGAAAAACCACTTTTCGCACTTGTGTTAGTGTTGAAAAACCAAGTTTTCGCACTTGTGCTGGTGCAGGAAACCACTTTTGCACTTGTATTAGTGTGGAAAAAACACTTTTCGCACTTGTGTAGTGTTGAAAAACCACTTTTCGCACTTGTGTTGGTGCAGGAAACCACTTTTGCACTTGTATTAGTGTGGGAAAAACACTTTTCGCACTTGTGTTAGTGTTGAAAAACCACTTTTCGCACTTGTATTAGTGTTGAAAAACCACTTTTCGCACTTGTGTTGGTGCAGGAAACCACTTTTGCACTTGTATTAGTGTGGAAAAACACTTTTCGCACTTGTGTTAGTGTTGAAAAACCACTTTTCGCACTTGCGTTAGTGTTGAAAAACCACTTTTCGCACTTGTTTTGGTGCAGGAAACCACTTTTGCACTTGTATTAGTGTGGAAAAAACACTTTTCGCACTTGTGATAGTGTTGAAAAACCACTTTTCGCACTTGTGTTAGTGTTGAAAAACCACTTTTCGCACTTGTGTTAGTGTTGAAAAACCACTTTTCGCACTTGTGTTGGTGCAGGAACCCACTTTTGCACTTGTATTAGTGTGGAAAAAACACTTTTCGCACTTGTGTTAGTGTTGATAAACACTTTTCGCACTTGTGTTGGTGCAGGAAACCACTTCTGCACTTGTATTAGTGTGGAAAAAACACTTTTCGCACTTGTGTTAGTGTTGAAAAACCACTTTTCGCACTTGTGTTTGTGTTGAAAAACCACTTTTCGCACTTGTGTTAGTGTTGAAAAACCACTTTTCGCACTTGTGTTGGTTCAGGAAAAAACATTTTTGCACTTGTATTAGTGTGGAAAAAACACTTTTTGCACTTGTGATGGTGTTGAAAAACCACTTTTCGCACTTGTGTTAGTGTTGAAAAACCACTTTTCGCACTTGTGTTAGTGTTGAAAAACCACGTTTCGCACTTGTGTTGGTGCAGGAAACCACTTTGCACTTTTATTAGTGTGGAAAAAACACTTCTCGCACTTGTGTTAGTGTTGAAAAACCACTTTTTGCACTTGTGTTAGTGTTGAAAAACCACTTTTCGCACTTGTGTTGGTGCAGGAAACCACTTTTGCACTTGTATTAGTGTGGAAAAAACACTTTTCGCACTTGTGTTAGTGTTGAAAAACCACTTTTCGCACTTGTGTTAGTGTTGAAAAACAACTTTTCGCACTTGTGTTGGTGCAGGAAACCACTTTTGCACTTGTATTAGTGTGGAAAAAACACTTTTCGCACTTGTGTTAGTGTTGAAAAACCACTTTTCGCACTTGTGTTAGTGTTGAAAAACCACTTTTCGCACTTGTGTTGGTGCAGAAAAAACCACTTTTGCACTTGTATTAGTGTGGAAAAAACACTTTTCGCTCTTGTGTTAGTGTTGAAAAACCACTTTTCGCACTTGTGTTAGTGTTGAAAAACCACTTTTCGCACTTGTGTTAGTGTTGAAAAACCACTTTTCACACTTGTGTTGGTGCAGGAAACCACTTTTGCACTTGTATTAGTGTGGAAAAAACACTTCTCGCACTTGTGTTAGTGTTGAAAAACCACTTTTCTCACTTGTGTTAGTGTTGAAAAACCACTTTTCGCACTTGTGTTGGTACAGGAAACCACTTTTGCACTTGTATTAGTGTGGAAAAAACACTTTTCGCACTTGTGTTAGTGTTGAAAAACCACTTTTCGCACTTGTGTTAGTGTTGAAAAACCACTTTTCGCACTTGTGTTAGTGTTGAAAAACCACTTTTCACACTTGTGTTGGTGCAGGAAACCACTTTTGCACTTGTATTAGTGTGGAAAAAACACTTTTCGCACTTGTGTTAGTGTTGAAAAACCACTTTTCGCACTTGTGTTAGTGTTGAAAAACCACTTTTCGCACTTGTGTTGGTGCAGGAAAAAACATTTGCACTTGTATTAGTGTGGAAAAAACACTTTTCGCACTTGTGTTAGTGTTGAAAACCACTTTTCGCACTTGTGTTAGTGTTGAAAAACCACTTTTCGCACTTGTGTTGGTGCAGGAAACCACTTTTGCACTTGTATTAGTGTGGAAAAAACACTTTTCGCACTTGTGTTAGTGTTGAAAAACCACTTTTCGCACTTGTGTTAGTGTTGAAAAACCACTTTTCGCACTTGTGTTGGTGCAGGAAACCACTTTTGCACTTGTATTAGTGTGGAAAAAACACTTTCCGCACTTGTGTTAGTGTTGAAAAACCACTTTACGCACTTGTGTTAGTGTTGAAAAACCACTTTTCACACTTGTGTTAGTGTTGAAAAACCACTTTTCGCACTTGTGTTGGTGCAGGAAACCACTTTTGCACTTGTATTAGTGTGGGAAAAACACTTTTCGCACTTGTGTTAGTGTTGAAAAACCACTTTTCGCACTTGTGTTAGTGTTGAAAAACCACTTTTCGCACTTGTGTTGGTGCAGGAAACCACTTTTGCACTTGTATTAGTGTGGAAAAAACACTTTTCGCACTTGTGTTAGTGTTGAAAAACCACTTTTCGCACTTGTGTTGGTGCAGGAAACCACTTTTGCACTTGTATTAGTGTGGAAAAAACACTTTTCGCACTTGTGTTAGTGTTGAAAAACCACTTTTCGCACTTGTGTTAGTGTTGAAAAACCACTTTTCGCACATGTGTTGGTGCAGGAAACCACTTTTGCACTTGTATTAGTGTGGAAAAACCACTTTTCGCACTTGTGTTAGTGTTGAAAAACCACTTTTCGCACTTGTGTTAGTGTTGAAAAACCACTTTTCGCACTTGTGTTAGTGTTGAAAAACCACTTTTCGCACTTGTGTTGGTGCAGGAAACCACTTTTGCACTTGTATTAGTGTGGAAAATCCACTTTTCACACTTGTGTTAGTGTTGAAAAACCACTTTTCGCACTTGTGTTGGTGCAGGAAACCACTTTTGCACTTGTATTAGTGTGGAAAAAACACTTTTCGCACTTGTGTTAGTGTTGAAAAACCACTTTTCGCACTTGTGTTAGTGTTGAAAAACCAAGTTTTCGCACTTGTGTTGGTGCAGGAAACCACTTTTGCACTTGTATTAGTGTGGAAAAAACACTTTTCGCACTTGTGTAGTGTTGAAAAACCACTTTTCGCACTTGTGTTGGTGCAGGAAACCACTTTTGCACTTGTATTAGTGTGGGAAAAACACTTTTCGCACTTGTGATAGTGTTGAAAAACCACTTTTCGCACTTGTGTTAGTGTTGAAAAACCACTTTTCGCACTTGTGTTAGTGTTGAAAAACCACTTTTCGCACTTGTGTTGGTGCAGGAAACCAGTTTTGCACTTGTATTACTGTGGAAAAAACACTTTTCGCACTTGTGTTAGTGTTGAAAAACCACTTTTTGCACTTGTGTTAGTGTTGAAAAACAACATTTCGCACTTGTGTTGGTGCAGGAAACCACTTTTGCACTTGTATTAGTGTGGAAAAAACACTTTTCGCACTTGTGTTAGTGTTGAAAAAACACTTTTCGCACTTGTGTTAGTGTTGAAAAATCACTTTTCGCACTTGTGTTGGTGCAGGAACCCACTTTTGCACTTGTATTAGTGTGGAAAAAACACTTTTCGCACTTGTGTTAGTGTTGAAAAACACTTTTCGCACTTGTGTTGGTGCAGGCAACCACTTTTGCACTTGTATTAGTGTGGAAAAAACACTTTTCGCACTTGTGTTAGTGTTGAAAAACCACTTTTCGCACTTGTGTTTGTGTTGAAAAACCACTTTTCGCACTTGTGTTAGTGTTGAAAAACCACTTTTCGCACTTGTGTTGGTTCAGGAAAAAACATTTTTGCACTTGTATTAGTGTGGAAAAAACACTTTTTGCACTTGTGATGGTGTTGAAAAACCACTTTTCGCACTTGTGTTAGTGTTGAAAAACCACTTTTCGCACTTGTGTTAGTGTTGAAAAACCACGTTTCGCACTTGTGTTGGTGCAGGAAACCACTTTGCACTTTTATTAGTGTGGAAAAAACACTTCTCGCACTTGTGTTAGTGTTGAAAAACCACTTTTTGCACTTGTGTTAGTGTTGAAAAACCACTTTTCGCACTTGTGTTGGTGCAGGAAACCACTTTTGCACTTGTATTAGTGTGGAAAAAACACTTTTCGCACTTGTGTTAGTGTTGAAAAACCACTTTTCGCACTTGTGTTAGTGTTGAAAAACAACTTTTCGCACTTGTGTTGGTGCAGGAAACCACTTTTGCACTTGTATTAGTGTGGAAAAAACACTTTTCGCACTTGTGTTAGTGTTGAAAAACCACTTTTCGCACTTGTGTTAGTGTTGAAAAACCACTTTTCGCACTTGTGTTGGTGCAGGAAACCACTTTTGCACTTGTATTAGTGTGGAAAAAACACTTTTCGCTCTTGTGTTAGTGTTGAAAAACCACTTTTCGCACTTGTGTTAGTGTTGAAAAACCACTTTTCGCACTTGTGTTAGTGTTGAAAAACCACTTTTCACACTTGTGTTGGTGCAGGAAACCACTTTTGCACTTGTATTAGTGTGGAAAAAACACTTCTCGCACTTGTGTTAGTGTTGAAAAACCACTTTTCTCACTTGTGTTAGTGTTGAAAAACCACTTTTCGCACTTGTGTTGGTACAGGAAACCACTTTTGCACTTGTATTAGTGTGGAAAAAACACTTTTCGCACTTGTGTTAGTGTTGAAAAACCACTTTTCGCACTTGTGTTAGTGTTGAAAAACCACTTTTCGCACTTGTGTTAGTGTTGAAAAACCACTTTTCACACTTGTGTTGGTGCAGGAAACCACTTTTGCACTTGTATTAGTGTGGAAAAAACACTTTTCGCACTTGTGTTAGTGTTGAAAAACCACTTTTCGCACTTGTGTTAGTGTTGAAAAACCACTTTTCGCACTTGTGTTGGTGCAGGAAAAAACATTTGCACTTGTATTAGTGTGGAAAAAACACTTTTCGCACTTGTGTTAGTGTTGAAAACCACTTTTCGCACTTGTGTTAGTGTTGAAAAACCACTTTTCGCACTTGTGTTGGTGCAGGAAACCACTTTTGCACTTGTATTAGTGTGGAAAAAACACTTTTCGCACTTGTGTTAGTGTTGAAAAACCACTTTTCGCACTTGTGTTGGTGCAGGAAACCACTTTTGCACTTGTATTAGTGTGGAAAAAACACTTTTCGCACTTGTGTTAGTGTTGAAAAACCACTTTACACACTTGTGTTAGTGTTGAAAAACCACTTTTCACACTTGTGTTAGTGTTGAAAAACCACTTTTCGCACTTGTGTTGGTGCAGGAAACCACTTTTGCACTTGTATTAGTGTGGAAAAAACACTTTTCGCACTTGTGTTAGTGTTGAAAAACCACTTTTCGCACTTGTGTTAGTGTTGAAAAACCACTTTTCGCACTTGTGTTGGTGCAGGAAACCACTTTTGCACTTGTATTAGTGTGGAAAAAACACTTTTCGCACTTGTGTTAGTGTTGAAAAACCACTTTTCGCACTTGTGTTGGTGCAGGAAACCACTTTTGCACTTGTATTAGTGTGGAAAAAACACTTTTCGCACTTGTGTTAGTGTTGAAAAACCACTTTTCGCACTTGTGTTAGTGTTGAAAAACCACTTTTCGCACTTGTGTTGGTGCAGGAAACCACTTTTGCACTTGTATTAGTGTGGAAAAAACACTTTTCGCACTTGTGTTAGTGTTGAAAAACCACTTTTCGCACTTGTGTTAGTGTTGAAAAACCACTTTTCGCACTTGTGTTAGTGTTGAAAAACCACTTTTCGCACTTGTGTTGGTGCAGGAAACCACTTTTGCACTTGTATTAGTGTGGAAAATCCACTTTTCGACACTTGTGTTAGTGTTGAAAAACCACTTTTCGCACTTGTGTTGGTGCAGGAAACCACTTTTGCACTTGTATTAGTGTGGAAAAAACACTTTTCGCACTTGTGTTAGTGTTGAAAAACCACTTTTCGCACTTGTGTTAGTGTTGAAAAACCAAGTTTTCGCACTTGTGTTGGTGCAGGAAACCACTTTTGCACTTGTATTAGTGTGGAAAAAACACTTTTCGCACTTGTGTAGTGTTGAAAAACCACTTTTCGCACTTGTGTTGGTGCAGGAAACCACTTTTGCACTTGTATTAGTGTGGGAAAAACACTTTTCGCACTTGTGTTAGTGTTGAAAAACCACTTTTCGCACTTGTATTAGTGTTGAAAAACCACTTTTCGCACTTGTGTTGGTGCAGGAAACCACTTTTACTTGTATTAGTGTGGAAAAACACTTTTCGCACTTGTGTTAGTGTTGAAAAACCACTTTTCGCACTTGCGTTAGTGTTGAAAAACCACTTTTCGCACTTGTTTTGGTGCAGGAAACCACTTTTGCACTTGTATTAGTGTGGAAAAAACACTTTTCGCACTTGTGATAGTGTTGAAAAACCACTTTTCGCACTTGTGTTAGTGTTGAAAAACCACTTTTCGCACTTGTGTTAGTGTTGAAAAACCACTTTTCGCACTTGTGTTGGTGCAGGAACCCACTTTTGCACTTGTATTAGTGTGGAAAAAACACTTTTCGCACTTGTGTTAGTGTTGAAAAACACTTTTCGCACTTGTGTTGGTGCAGGAAACCACTTTTGCACTTGTATTAGTGTGGAAAAAACACTTTTCGCACTTGTGTTAGTGTTGAAAAACCACTTTTCGCACTTGTGTTTGTGTTGAAAAACCACTTTTCGCACTTGTGTTAGTGTTGAAAAACCACTTTTCGCACTTGTGTTGGTTCAGGAAAAAACATTTTTGCACTTGTATTAGTGTGGAAAAAACACTTTTTGCACTTGTGATGGTGTTGAAAAACCACTTTTCGCACTTGTGTTAGTGTTGAAAAACCACTTTTCGCACTTGTGTTAGTGTTGAAAAACCACGTTTCGCACTTGTGTTGGTGCAGGAAACCACTTTGCACTTTTATTAGTGTGGAAAAAACACTTCTCGCACTTGTGTTAGTGTTGAAAAACCACTTTTTGCACTTGTGTTAGTGTTGAAAAACCACTTTTCGCACTTGTGTTGGTGCAGGAAACCACTTTTGCACTTGTATTAGTGTGGAAAAAACACTTTTCGCACTTGTGTTAGTGTTGAAAAACCACTTTTCGCACTTGTGTTAGTGTTGAAAAACAACTTTTCGCACTTGTGTTGGTGCAGGAAACCACTTTTGCACTTGTATTAGTGTGGAAAAAACACTTTTCGCACTTGTGTTAGTGTTGAAAAACCACTTTTCGCACTTGTGTTAGTGTTGAAAAACCACTTTTCGCACTTGTGTTGGTGCAGGAAACCACTTTTGCACTTGTATTAGTGTGGCAAAAAACACTTTTCGCTCTTGTGTTAGTGTTGAAAAACCACTTTTCGCACTTGTGTTAGTGTTGAAAAACCACTTTTCGCACTTGTGTTAGTGTTGAAAAACCACTTTTCACACTTGTGTTGGTGCAGGAAACCACTTTTGCACTTGTATTAGTGTGGAAAAAACACTTCTCGCACTTGTGTTAGTGTTGAAAAACCACTTTTCTCACTTGTGTTAGTGTTGAAAAACCACTTTTCGCACTTGTGTTGGTACAGGAAACCACTTTTGCACTTGTATTAGTGTGGAAAAAACACTTTTCGCACTTGTGTTAGTGTTGAAAAACCACTTTTCGCACTTGTGTTAGTGTTGAAAAACCACTTTTCGCACTTGTGTTAGTGTTGAAAAACCACTTTTCACACTTGTGTTGGTGCAGGAAACCACTTTTGCACTTGTATTAGTGTGGAAAAAACACTTTTCGCACTTGTGTTAGTGTTGAAAAACCACTTTTCGCACTTGTGTTAGTGTTGAAAAACCACTTTTCGCACTTGTGTTGGTGCAGGAAAAAACATTTGCACTTGTATTAGTGTGGAAAAAACACTTTTCGCACTTGTGTTAGTGTTGAAAACCACTTTTCGCACTTGTGTTAGTGTTGAAAAACCACTTTTCGCACTTGTGTTGGTGCAGGAAACCACTTTTGCACTTGTATTAGTGTGGAAAAAACACTTTTCGCACTTGTGTTAGTGTTGAAAAACCACTTTTCGCACTTGTGTTAGTGTTGAAAAACCACTTTTCGCACTTGTGTTGGTGCAGGAAACCACTTTTGCACTTGTATTAGTGTGGAAAAAACACTTTTCGCACTTGTGTTAGTGTTGAAAAACCACTTTACGCACTTGTGTTAGTGTTGAAAAACCACTTTTCACACTTGTGTTAGTGTTGAAAAACCACTTTTCGCACTTGTGTTGGTGCAGGAAACCACTTTTGCACTTGTATTAGTGTGGGAAAAACACTTTTCGCACTTGTGTTAGTGTTGAAAAACCACTTTTCGCACTTGTGTTAGTGTTGAAAAACCACTTTTCGCACTTGTGTTGGTGCAGGAAACCACTTTTGCACTTGTATTAGTGTGGAAAAAACACTTTTCGCACTTGTGTTAGTGTTGAAAAACCACTTTTCGCACTTGTGTTAGTGTTGAAAAACCACTTTTCGCACATGTGTTGGTGCAGGAAACCACTTTTGCACTTGTATTAGTGTGGAAAAAAACACTTTTCGCACTTGTGTTAGTGTTGAAAAACCACTTTTCGCACTTGTGTTAGTGTTGAAAAACCACTTTTCGCACTTGTGTTAGTGTGAAAAACCACTTTTCGCACTTGTGTTGGTGCAGGAAACCACTTTTGCACTTGTATTAGTGTGGAAAATCCACTTTTCACACTTGTGTTAGTGTTGAAAAACACTTTTCGCACTTGTGTTGGTGCAGGAAACCACTTTTGCACTTGTATTAGTGTGGAAAAAACACTTTTCGCACTTGTGTTAGTGTTGAAAAACCACTTTTCGCACTTGTGTTAGTGTTGAAAAACCAAGTTTTCGCACTTGTGTTGGTGCAGGAAACCACTTTTGCACTTGTATTAGTGTGGAAAAAACACTTTTCGCACTTGTGTAGTGTTGAAAAACCACTTTTCGCACTTGTGTTGGTGCAGGAAACCACTTTTGCACTTGTATTAGTGTGGGAAAAACACTTTTCGCACTTGTGTTAATGTTGAAAAACCACTTTTCGCACTTGTATTAGTGTTGAAAAACCACTTTTCGCACTTGTGTTGGTGCAGGAAACCACTTTTGCACTTGTATTAGTGTGGAAAAACACTTTTCGCACTTGTGTTAGTGTTGAAAAACCACTTTTCGCACTTGCGTTAGTGTTGAAAAAACCACTTTTCGCACTTGTTTTGGTGCAGGAAACCACTTTTGCACTTGTATTAGTGTGGAAAAAACACTTTTCGCACTTGTGATAGTGTTGAAAAACCACTTTCGCACTTGTGTTAGTGTTGAAAAACCACTTTTCGCACTTGTGTTAGTGTTGAAAAACCACTTTTCGCACTTGTGTTGGTGCAGGAAACCAGTTTTGCACTTGTATTACTGTGGAAAAAACACTTTTCGCACTTGTGTTAGTGTTGAAAAACCACTTTTTGCACTTGTGTTAGTGTTGAAAAACAACTTTTCGCACTTGTGTTGGTGCAGGAAACCACTTTTGCACTTGTATTAGTGTGGAAAAAACACTTTTCGCACTTGTGTTAGTGTTGAAAAAACACTTTTCGCACTTGTGTTAGTGTTGAAAAACCACTTTTCGCACTTGTGTTGGTGCAGGAAACCACTTTTGCACTTGTATTAGTGTGGAAAAAACACTTTTCGCACTTGTGTTAGTGTTGAAAAACACTTTTCGCACTTGTGTTGGTGCAGGAAACCACTTTTGCACTTGTATTAGTGTGGAAAAAACACTTTTCGCACTTGTGTTAGTGTTGAAAAACCACTTTTCGCACTTGTGTTAGTGTTGAAAAACCACTTTTCGCACTTGTGTTAGTGTTGAAAAACCACTTTTCGCACTTGTGTTGGTGCAGGAAACCACTTTGCACTTTTATTAGTGTGGAAAAAACACTTCTCGCACTTGTGTTAGTGTTGAAAAACCACTTTTTGCACTTGTGTTAGTGTTGAAAAACCACTTTTCGCACTTGTGTTGGTGCAGGAAACCACTTTTGCACTTGTATTAGTGTGGAAAAAACACTTTTAGCACTTGTGTTAGTGTTGAAAAACCACTTTTCGCACTTGTGTTAGTGTTGAAAAACAACTTTTCGCAGTTGTGTTGGTGCAGGAAACCACTTTTGCACTTGTATTAGTGTGGAAAAAACACTTTTCGCACTTGTGTTAGTGTTGAAAAACCACTTTTCGCACTTGTGTTGGTGCAGGTAACCACTTTTGCACTTGTATTAGTGTGGAAAAAACACTTTTCGCTCTTGTGTTAGTGTTGAAAAACCACTTTTCGCACTTGTGTTAGTGTTGAAAAACCACTTTTCACACTTGTGTAGTGTTGAAAAACCACTTTTCACACTTGTGTTGGTGCAGGAAACCACTTTTGCACTTGTATTAGTGTGGAAAAAAACACTTCTCGCACTTGTGTTAGTGTTGAAAAACCACTTTTCTCACTTGTGTTAGTGTTGAAAAACCACTTTTCGCACTTGTGTTGGTACAGGAAACCACTTTTGCACTTGTATTAGTGTGGAAAAAACACTTTTCGCACTTGTGTTAGTGTTGAAAAACCACTTTTCGCACTTGTGTTAGTGTTGAAAAACCACTTTTCGCACTTGTGTTAGTGTTGAAAAACCACTTTTCACACTTGTGTTGGTGCAGGAAACCACTTTTGCACTTGTATTAGTGTGGAAAAAACACTTTTCGCACTTGTGTTAGTGTTGAAAAACCACTTTTCGCACTTGTGTTAGTGTTGAAAAACCACTTTTCGCACTTGTGTTGGTGCAGGAAAAAACATTTGCACTTGTATTAGTGTGGAAAAAACACTTTTCGCACTTGTGTTAGTGTTGAAAACCACTTTTCGCACTTGTGTTAGTGTTGAAAAACCACTTTTCGCACTTGTGTTGGTGCAGGAAACCACTTTTGCACTTGTATTAGTGTGGAAAAAACACTTTTCGCACTTGTGTTAGTGTTGAAAAACCACTTTTCGCACTTGTGTTAGTGTTGAAAAACCACTTTTCGCACTTGTGTTGGTGCAGGAAACCACTTTTGCACTTGTATTAGTGTGGAAAAACCACTTTTCGCACTTGTGTTAGTGTTGAAAAACTACTTTTCGCACTTGTGTTGGTGCAGGAAAAAACATTTGCACTTGTATTAGTGTGGAAAAAACACTTCTCGCACTTGTGTTAGTGTTGAAAAACCACTTTTTGCACTTGTGTTAGTGTTGAAAAACCACTTTTCGCACTTGTGTTGGTGCAGGAAACCACTTTTGCACTTGTATTAGTGTGGAAAAAACACTTTTCGCACTTGTGTTAGTGTTGAAAAACCACTTTTCGCACTTGTGTTAGTGTTGAAAAACAACTTTTCGCACTTGTGTTGGTGCAGGAAACCACTTTTGCACTTGTATTAGTGTGGAAAAAACACTTTTCGCACTTGTGTTAGTGTTGAAAAACCACTTTTCGCACTTGTGTTAGTGTTGAAAAACCACTTTTCGCACTTGTGTTGGTGCAGAAAAAACCACTTTTGCACTTGTATTAGTGTGGAAAAAACACTTTTCGCTCTTGTGTTAGTGTTGAAAAACCACTTTTCGCACTTGTGTTAGTGTTGAAAAACCACTTTTCGCACTTGTGTTAGTGTTGAAAAACCACTTTTCACACTTGTGTTGGTGCAGGAAACCACTTTTGCACTTGTATTAGTGTGGAAAAAACACGTCTCGCACTTGTGTTAGTGTTGAAAAACCACTTTTCTCACTTGTGTTAGTGTTGAAAAACCACTTTTCGCACTTGTGTTGGTACAGGAAACCACTTTTGCACTTGTATTAGTGTGGAAAAAACACTTTTCGCACTTGTGTTAGTGTTGAAAAACCACTTTTCGCACTTGTGTTAGTGTTGAAAAACCACTTTTCGCACTTGTGTTAGTGTTGAAAAACCACTTTTCACACTTGTGTTGGTGCAGGAAACCACTTTTGCACTTGTATTAGTGTGGAAAAAACACTTTTCGCACTTGTGTTAGTGTTGAAAAACCACTTTTCGCACTTGTGTTAGTGTTGAAAAACCACTTTTCGCACTTGTGTTGGTGCAGGAAAAAACATTTGCACTTGTATTAGTGTGGAAAAAACACTTTTCGCACTTGTGTTAGTGTTGAAAACCACTTTTCGCACTTGTGTTAGTGTTGAAAAACCACTTTTCGCACTTGTGTTGGTGCAGGAAACCACTTTTGCACTTGTATTAGTGTGGAAAAAACACTTTTCGCACTTGTGTTAGTGTTGAAAAACCACTTTTCGCACTTGTGTTAGTGTTGAAAAACCACTTTTCGCACTTGTGTTGGTGCAGGAAACCACTTTTGCACTTGTATTAGTGTGGAAAAAACACTTTTCGCACTTGTGTTAGTGTTGAAAAACCACTTTACGCACTTGTGTTAGTGTTGAAAAACCACTTTTCACACTTGTGTTAGTGTTGAAAAACCACTTTTCGCACTTGTGTTGGTGCAGGAAACCACTTTTGCACTTGTATTAGTGTGGGAAAAACACTTTTCGCACTTGTGTTAGTGTTGAAAAACCACTTTTCGCACTTGTGTTAGTGTTGAAAAACCACTTTTCGCACTTGTGTTGGTGCAGGAAACCACTTTTGCACTTGTATTAGTGTGGAAAAAACACTTTTCGCACTTGTGTTAGTGTTGAAAAACCACTTTTCGCACTTGTGTTGGTGCAGGAAACCACTTTTGCACTTGTATTAGTGTGGAAAAAACACTTTTCGCACTTGTGTTAGTGTTGAAAAACCACTTTTCGCACTTGTGTTAGTGTTGAAAAACCACTTTTCGCACATGTGTTGGTGCAGGAAACCACTTTTGCACTTGTATTAGTGTGGAAAAAACACTTTTCGCACTTGTGTTAGTGTTGAAAAACCACTTTTCGCACTTGTGTAGTGTTGAAAAACCACTTTTCGCACTTGTGTTAGTGTTGAAAAACCACTTTTCGCACTTGTGTTGGTGCAGGAAACCACTTTTGCACTTGTATTAGTGTGGAAAATCCACTTTTCACACTTGTGTTAGTGTTGAAAAACCACTTTTCGCACTTGTGTTGGTGCAGGAAACCACTTTTGCACTTGTATTAGTGTGGAAAAAACACTTTTCGCACTTGTGTTAGTGTTGAAAAACCACTTTTCGCACTTGTGTTAGTGTTGAAAAACCAAGTTTTCGCACTTGTGTTGGTGCAGGAAACCACTTTTGCACTTGTATTAGTGTGGAAAAAACACTTTTCGCACTTGTGTAGTGTTGAAAAACCACTTTTCGCACTTGTGTTGGTGCAGGAAACCACTTTTGCACTTGTATTAGTGTGGGAAAAACACTTTTCGCACTTGTGATAGTGTTGAAAAACCACTTTTCGCACTTGTGTTAGTGTTGAAAAACCACTTTTCGCACTTGTGTTAGTGTTGAAAAACCACTTTTCGCACTTGTGTTGGTGCAGGAAACCAGTTTTGCACTTGTATTACTGTGGAAAAAACACTTTTCGCACTTGTGTTAGTGTTGAAAAACCACTTTTTGCACTTGTGTTAGTGTTGAAAAACAACTTTTCGCACTTGTGTTGGTGCAGGAAACCACTTTTGCACTTGTATTAGTGTGGAAAAAACACTTTTCGCACTTGTGTTAGTGTTGAAAAAACACTTTTCGCACTTGTGTTAGTGTTGAAAAATCACTTTTCGCACTTGTGTTGGTGCAGGAACCCACTTTTGCACTTGTATTAGTGTGGAAAAAACACTTTTCGCACTTGTGTTAGTGTTGAAAAACACTTTTCGCACTTGTGTTGGTGCAGGAAACCACTTTTGCACTTGTATTAGTGTGGAAAAAACACTTTTCGCACTTGTGTTAGTGTTGAAAAACCACTTTTCGCACTTGTGTTTGTGTTGAAAAACCACTTTTCGCACTTGTGTTAGTGTTGAAAAACCACTTTTCGCACTTGTGTTGGTTCAGGAAAAAACATTTTTGCACTTGTATTAGTGTGGAAAAAACACTTTTTGCACTTGTGATGGTGTTGAAAAACCACTTTTCGCACTTGTGTTAGTGTTGAAAAACCACTTTTCGCACTTGTGTTAGTGTTGAAAAACCACGTTTCGCACTTGTGTTGGTGCAGGAAACCACTTTGCACTTTTATTAGTGTGGAAAAAACACTTCTCGCACTTGTGTTAGTGTTGAAAAACCACTTTTTGCACTTGTGTTAGTGTTGAAAAACCACTTTTCGCACTTGTGTTGGTGCAGGAAACCACTTTTGCACTTGTATTAGTGTGGAAAAAACACTTTTCGCACTTGTGTTAGTGTTGAAAAACCACTTTTCGCACTTGTGTTAGTGTTGAAAAACAACTTTTCGCACTTGTGTTGGTGCAGGAAACCACTTTTGCACTTGTATTAGTGTGGAAAAAACACTTTTCGCACTTGTGTTAGTGTTGAAAAACCACTTTTCGCACTTGTGTTAGTGTTGAAAAACCACTTTTCGCACTTGTGTTGGTGCAGGAAACCACTTTTGCACTTGTATTAGTGTGGAAAAAACACTTTTCGCTCTTGTGTTAGTGTTGAAAAACCACTTTTCGCACTTGTGTTAGTGTTGAAAAACCACTTTTCGCACTTGTGTTAGTGTTGAAAAACCACTTTTCACACTTGTGTTGGTGCAGGAAACCACTTTTGCACTTGTATTAGTGTGGAAAAAACACTTCTCGCACTTGTGTTAGTGTTGAAAAACCACTTTTCTCACTTGTGTTAGTGTTGAAAAACCACTTTTCGCACTTGTGTTGGTACAGGAAACCACTTTTGCACTTGTATTAGTGTGGAAAAAACACTTTTCGCACTGTGTTAGTGTTGAAAAACCACTTTTCGCACTTGTGTTAGTGTTGAAAAACCACTTTTCGCACTTGTGTTAGTGTTGAAAAACCACTTTTCACACTTGTGTTGGTGCAGGAAACCACTTTTGCACTTGTATTAGTGTGGAAAAAAACACTTTTCGCACTTGTGTTAGTGTTGAAAAACCACTTTTCGCACTTGTGTTAGTGTTGAAAACCACTTTACGCACTTGTGTTAGTGTTGAAAAACCACTTTTCACACTTGTGTTAGTGTTGAAAAACCACTTTTCGCACTTGTGTTGGTGCAGGAAACCACTTTTGCACTTGTATTAGTGTGGGAAAAAACACTTTTCGCACTTGTGTTAGTGTTGAAAAACCACTTTTCGCACTTGTGTTAGTGTTGAAAAACCACTTTTCGCACTTGTGTTGGTGCAGGGAAACCACTTTTGCACTTGTATTAGTGTGGAAAAAACACTTTTCGCACTTGTGTTAGTGTTGAAAAACCACTTTTCGCACTTGTGTTGGTGCAGGAAACCACTTTTGCACTTGTATTAGTGTGGAAAAAACACTTTTCGCACTTGTGTTAGTGTTGAAAAACCACTTTTCGCACTTGTGTTAGTGTTGAAAAACCACTTTTCGCACATGTGTTGGTGCAGGAAACCACTTTTGCACTTGTATTAGTGTGGAAAAAACACTTTTCGCACTTGTGTTAGTGTTGAAAAACCACTTTTCGCACTTGTGTTAGTGTTGAAAAACCACTTTTCGCACTTGTGTTAGTGTTGAAAAACCACTTTTCGCACTTGTGTTGGTGCAGGAAACCACTTTTGCACTTGTATTAGTGTGGAAAATCCACTTTTCACACTTGTGTTAGTGTTGAAAAACCACTTTTCGCACTTGTGTTGGTGCAGGAAACCACTTTTGCACTTGTATTAGTGTGAAAAAACACTTTTCGCACTTGTGTTAGTGTTGAAAAACCACTTTTCGCACTTGTGTTAGTGTTGAAAAACCAATTTTCGCACTTGTGTTGGTGCAGGAAACCACTTTTGCACTTGTATTAGTGTGGAAAAAACACTTTTCGCACATTGTGTAGTGTTGAAAAACCACTTTTCGCACTTGTGTTGGTCAGAAACCACTTTTGCACTTGTATTAGTGTGGAAAAACACTTTTCGCACTTGTGATAGTGTTGAAAAACCACTTTTCGCACTTGTGTTAGTGTTGAAAAACCACTTTTCGCACTTGTGTTAGTGTTGAAAAACCACTTTTCGCACTTGTGTTGGTGCAGGAAACCAGTTTTGCACTTGTATTACTGTGGAAAAAACACTTTTCGCACTTGTGTTAGTGTTGAAAAACCACTTTTGCACTTGTGTTAGTGTTGAAAAACAACTTTTCGCACTTGTGTTGGTGCAGGAAACCACTTTTGCACTTGTATTAGTGTGGAAAAAACACTTTTCGCACTTGTGTTAGTGTTGAAAAAACACTTTTCGCACTTGTGTTAGTGTTGAAAAATCACTTTTCGCACTTGTGTTGGTGCAGGAACCCACTTTTGCACTTGTATTAGTGTGAAAAAACACTTTTCGCACTTGTGTTAGTGTTGAAAAACACTTTTCGCACTTGTGTTGTGTGCAGGAAACCACTTTTGCACTTGTATTAGTGTGGAAAAAAACACTTTCTCGCACTTGTGTTAGTGTTGAAAAACCCCACTTTTCGCACTTGTGTTTGTGTTGAAAAACCACTTTTCGCACTTGTGTTAGTGTTGAAAAACCACTTTTCGCACTTGTGTTGGTTCAGGAAAAAACATTTTTGCACTTGTATTAGTGTGGAAAAAACACTTTTTGCACTTGTGATGGTGTTGAAAAACCACTTTTCGCACTTGTGTTAGTGTTGAAAAACCACTTTTCGCACTTGTGTTAGTGTTGAAAAACCACGTTTCGCACTTGTGTTGGTGCAGGAAACCACTTTGCACTTTTATTAGTGTGGAAAAAACACTTCTCGCACTTGTGTTAGTGTTGAAAAACCACTTTTTGCACTTGTGTTAGTGTTGAAAAACCACTTTTCGCACTTGTGTTGGTGCAGGAAACCACTTTTGCACTTGTATTAGTGTGGAAAAAACACTTTTCGCACTTGTGTTAGTGTTGAAAAACCACTTTTCGCACTTGTGTTAGTGTTGAAAAACAACTTTTCGCACTTGTGTTGGTGCAGGAAACCACTTTTGCACTTGTATTAGTGTGGAAAAAACACTTTTCGCACTTGTGTTAGTGTTGAAAAACCACTTTTCGCACTTGTGTTAGTGTTGAAAAACCACTTTTCGCACTTGTGTTGGTGCAGGAAACCACTTTTGCACTTGTATTAGTGTGGAAAAAACACTTTTCGCTCTTGTGTTAGTGTTGAAAAACCACTTTTCGCACTTGTGTTAGTGTTGAAAAACCACTTTTCGCACTTGTGTTAGTGTTGAAAAACCACTTTTCACACTTGTGTTGGTGCAGGAAACCACTTTTGCACTTGTATTAGTGTGGAAAAAACACTTCTCGCACTTGTGTTAGTGTTGAAAAACCACTTTTCTCACTTGTGTTAGTGTTGAAAAACCACTTTTCGCACTTGTGTTGGTACAGGAAACCACTTTTGCACTTGTATTAGTGTGGAAAAAACACTTTTCGCACTTGTGTTAGTGTTGAAAAACCACTTTTCGCACTTGTGTTAGTGTTGAAAAACCACTTTTCGCACTTGTGTTAGTGTTGAAAAACCACTTTTCACACTTGTGTTGGTGCAGGAAACCACTTTTGCACTTGTATTAGTGTGGAAAAAACACTTTTCGCACTTGTGTTAGTGTTGAAAAACCACTTTTCGCACTTGTGTTAGTGTTGAAAAACCACTTTTCGCACTTGTGTTGGTGCAGGAAAAAACATTTGCACTTGTATTAGTGTGGAAAAAACACTTTTCGCACTTGTGTTAGTGTTGAAAACCACTTTTCGCACTTGTGTTAGTGTTGAAAAACCACTTTTCGCACTTGTGTTGGTGCAGGAAACCACTTTTGCACTTGTATTAGTGTGGAAAAAACACTTTTCGCACTTGTGTTAGTGTTGAAAAACCACTTTTCGCACTTGTGTTAGTGTTGAAAAACCACTTTTCGCACTTGTGTTGGTGCAGGAAACCACTTTTGCACTTGTATTAGTGTGGAAAAAACACTTTTCGCACTTGTGTTAGTGTTGAAAAACCACTTTACACACTTGTGTTAGTGTTGAAAAACCACTTTTCACACTTGTGTTAGTGTTGAAAAACCACTTTTCGCACTTGTGTTGGTGCAGGAAACCACTTTTGCACTTGTATTAGTGTGGAAAAAACACTTTTCGCACTTGTGTTAGTGTTGAAAAACCACTTTTCGCACTTGTGTTAGTGTTGAAAAACCACTTTTCGCACTTGTGTTGGTGCAGGAAACCACTTTTGCACTTGTATTAGTGTGGAAAAAACACTTTTCGCACTTGTGTTAGTGTTGAAAAACCACTTTTCGCACTTGTGTTGGTGCAGGAAACCACTTTTGCACTTGTATTAGTGTGGAAAAAACACTTTTCGCACTTGTGTTAGTGTTGAAAAACCACTTTTCGCACTTGTGTTAGTGTTGAAAAACCACTTTTCGCACATGTGTTGGTGCAGGAAACCACTTTTGCACTTGTATTAGTGTGGAAAAAACACTTTTCGCACTTGTGTTAGTGTTGAAAAACCACTTTTCGCACTTGTGTTAGTGTTGAAAAACCACTTTTCGCACTTGTGTCAGTGTTGAAAAACCACTTTTCGCACTTGTGTTGGTGCAGGAAACCACTTTTGCACTTGTATTAGTGTGGAAAATCCACTTTTCACACTTGTGTTAGTGTTGAAAAACCACTTTTCGCACTTGTGTTGGTGCAGGAAACCACTTTTGCACTTGTATTAGTGTGGAAAAAACACTTTTCGCACTTGTGTTAGTGTTGAAAAACCACTTTTCGCACTTGTGTTAGTGTTGAAAAACCAAGTTTTCGCACTTGTGTTGGTGCAGGAAACCACTTTTGCACTTGTATTAGTGTGGAAAAAACACTTTTCGCACTTGTGTAGTGTTGAAAAACCACTTTTCGCACTTGTGTTGGTGCAGGAAACTACTTTTGCACTTGTATTAGTGTGGGAAAAACACTTTTCGCACTTGTGTTAGTGTTGAAAAACCACTTTTCGCACTTGTATTAGTGTTGAAAAACCACTTTTCGCACTTGTGTTGGTGCAGGAAACCACTTTTGCACTTGTATTAGTGTGGAAAAACACTTTTCGCACTTGTGTTAGTGTTGAAAAACCACTTTTCGCACTTGCGTTAGTGTTGAAAAACCACTTTTCGCACTTGTTTTGGTGCAGGAAACCACTTTTGCACTTGTATTAGTGTGGAA
Source organism: Myxine glutinosa (assembly GCF_964187855.1). Lineage (NCBI taxonomy): Eukaryota > Metazoa > Chordata > Myxini > Myxiniformes > Myxinidae > Myxine > Myxine glutinosa. Next base: position 25,764 of record NW_027618493.1, on the reverse strand, counting down.
AAAACACTTTTCGCACTTGTGATAGTGTTGAAAAACCACTTTTCGCACTTGTGTTAGTGTTGAAAAACCACTTTTCGCACTTGTGTTAGTGTTGAAAAACCACTTTTCGCACTTGTGTTGGTGCAGGAACCCACTTTTGCACTTGTATTAGTGTGGAAAAAACACTTTTCGCACTTGTGTTAGTGTTGAAAAACACTTTTCGCACTTGTGTTGGTGCAGGAAACCACTTTTGCACTTGTATTAGTGTGGAAAAAACACTTTTCGCACTTGTGTTAGTGTTGAAAAACCACTTTTCGCACTTGTGTTTGTGTTGAAAAACCACTTTTCGCACTTGTGTTAGTGTTGAAAAACCACTTTTCGCACTTGTGTTGGTTCAGGAAAAAACATTTTTGCACTTGTATTAGTGTGGAAAAAACACTTTTTGCACTTGTGATGGTGTTGAAAAACCACTTTTCGCACTTGTGTTAGTGTTGAAAAACCACTTTTCGCACTTGTGTTAGTGTTGAAAAACCACGTTTCGCACTTGTGTTGGTGCAGGAAACCACTTTGCACTTTTATTAGTGTGGAAAAAACACTTCTCGCACTTGTGTTAGTGTTGAAAAACCACTTTTTGCACTTGTGTTAGTGTTGAAAAACCACTTTTCGCACTTGTGTTGGTGCAGGAAACCACTTTTGCACTTGTATTAGTGTGGAAAAAACACTTTTCGCACTTGTGTTAGTGTTGAAAAACCACTTTTCGCACTTGTGTTAGTGTTGAAAAACAACTTTTCGCACTTGTGTTGGTGCAGGAAACCACTTTTGCACTTGTATTAGTGTGGAAAAAACACTTTTCGCACTTGTGTTAGTGTTGAAAAACCACTTTTCGCACTTGTGTTAGTGTTGAAAAACCACTTTTCGCACTTGTGTTGGTGCAGGAAACCACTTTTGCACTTGTATTAGTGTGGAAAAAACACTTTTCGCTCTTGTGTTAGTGTTGAAAAACCACTTTTCGCACTTGTGTTAGTGTTGAAAAACCACTTTTCGCACTTGTGTTAGTGTTGAAAAACCACTTTTCACACTTGTGTTGGTGCAGGAAACCACTTTTGCACTTGTATTAGTGTGGAAAAAACACTTCTCGCACTTGTGTTAGTGTTGAAAAACCACTTTTCTCACTTGTGTTAGTGTTGAAAAACCACTTTTCGCACTTGTGTTGGTACAGGAAACCACTTTTGCACTTGTATTAGTGTGGAAAAAACACTTTTCGCACTTGTGTTAGTGTTGAAAAACCACTTTTCGCACTTGTGTTAGTGTTGAAAAACCACTTTTCGCACTTGTGTTAGTGTTGAAAAACCACTTTTCACACTTGTGTTGGTGCAGGAAACCACTTTTGCACTTGTATTAGTGTGGAAAAAACACTTTTCGCACTTGTGTTAGTGTTGAAAAACCACTTTTCGCACTTGTGTTAGTGTTGAAAAACCACTTTTCGCACTTGTGTTGGTGCAGGAAAAAACATTTGCACTTGTATTAGTGTGGAAAAAACACTTTTCGCACTTGTGTTAGTGTTGAAAACCACTTTTCGCACTTGTGTTAGTGTTGAAAAACCACTTTTCGCACTTGTGTTGGTGCAGGAAACCACTTTTGCACTTGTATTAGTGTGGAAAAAACACTTTTCGCACTTGTGTTAGTGTTGAAAAACCACTTTTCGCACTTGTGTTAGTGTTGAAAAACCACTTTTCGCACTTGTGTTGGTGCAGGAAACCACTTTTGCACTTGTATTAGTGTGGAAAAAACACTTTTCGCACTTGTGTTAGTGTTGAAAAACCACTTTACGCACTTGTGTTAGTGTTGAAAAACCACTTTTCACACTTGTGTTAGTGTTGAAAAACCACTTTTCGCACTTGTGTTGGTGCAGGAAACCACTTTTGCACTTGTATTAGTGTGGGAAAAACACTTTTCGCACTTGTGTTAGTGTTGAAAAACCACTTTTCGCACTTGTGTTAGTGTTGAAAAACCACTTTTCGCACTTGTGTTGGTGCAGGAAACCACTTTTGCACTTGTATTAGTGTGGAAAAAACACTTTTCGCACTTGTGTTAGTGTTGAAAAACCACTTTTCGCACTTGTGTTAGTGTTGAAAAACCACTTTTCGCACATGTGTTGGTGCAGGAAACCACTTTTGCACTTGTATTAGTGTGGAAAAAACACTTTTCGCACTTGTGTTAGTGTTGAAAAACCACTTTTCGCACTTGTGTTAGTGTTGAAAAACCACTTTTCGCACTTGTGTTAGTGTTGAAAAACCACTTTTCGCACTTGTGTTGGTGCAGGAAACCACTTTTGCACTTGTATTAGTGTGGAAAATCCACTTTTCACACTTGTGTTAGTGTTGAAAAACCACTTTTCGCACTTGTGTTGGTGCAGGAAACCACTTTTGCACTTGTATTAGTGTGGAAAAAACACTTTTCGCACTTGTGTTAGTGTTGAAAAACCACTTTTCGCACTTGTGTTAGTGTTGAAAAACCAAGTTTTCGCACTTGTGTTGGTGCAGGAAACCACTTTTGCACTTGTATTAGTGTGGAAAAAACACTTTTCGCACTTGTGTAGTGTTGAAAAACCACTTTTCGCACTTGTGTTGGTGCAGGAAACCACTTTTGCACTTGTATTAGTGTGGGAAAAACACTTTTCGCACTTGTGTTAGTGTTGAAAAACCACTTTTCGCACTTGTATTAGTGTTGAAAAACCACTTTTCGCACTTGTGTTGGTGCAGGAAACCACTTTTGCACTTGTATTAGTGTGGAAAAACACTTTTCGCACTTGTGTTAGTGTTGAAAAACCACTTTTCGCACTTGCGTTAGTGTTGAAAAACCACTTTTCGCACTTGTTTTGGTGCAGGAAACCACTTTTGCACTTGTATTAGTGTGGAAAAAACACTTTTCGCACTTGTGATAGTGTTGAAAAACCACTTTTCGCACTTGTGTTAGTGTTGAAAAACCACTTTTCGCACTTGTGTTAGTGTTGAAAAACCACTTTTCGCACTTGTGTTGGTGCAGGAAACCAGTTTTGCACTTGTATTACTGTGGAAAAAACACTTTTCGCACTTGTGTTAGTGTTGAAAAACCACTTTTTGCACTTGTGTTAGTGTTGAAAAACAACTTTTCGCACTTGTGTTGGTGCAGGAAACCACTTTTGCACTTGTATTAGTGTGGAAAAAACACTTTTCGCACTTGTGTTAGTGTTGAAAAAACACTTTTCGCACTTGTGTTAGTGTTGAAAAACCACTTTTCGCACTTGTGTTGGTGCAGGAAACCACTTTTGCACTTGTATTAGTGTGGAAAAAACACTTTTCGCACTTGTGTTAGTGTTGAAAAACACTTTTCGCACTTGTGTTGGTGCAGGAAACCACTTTTGCACTTGTATTAGTGTGGAAAAAACACTTTTCGCACTTGTGTTAGTGTTGAAAAACCACTTTTCGCACTTGTGTTTGTGTTGAAAAACCACTTTTCGCACTTGTGTTAGTGTTGAAAAACCACTTTTCGCACTTGTGTTGGTGCAGGAAAAAACATTTTTGCACTTGTATTAGTGTGGAAAAAACACTTTTTGCACTTGTGATGGTGTTGAAAAACCACTTTTCGCACTTGTGTTAGTGTTGAAAAACCACTTTTCGCACTTGTGTTAGTGTTGAAAAACCACTTTTCGCACTTGTGTTGGTGCAGGAAATCACTTTGCACTTTTATTAGTGTGGAAAAAAACACTTCTCGCACTTGTGTTAGTGTTGAAAAACCACTTTTTGCACTTGTGTTAGTGTTGAAAAACCACTTTTCGCACTTGTGTTGGTGCAGGAAACCACTTTTGCACTTGTATTAGTGTGGAAAAAACACTTTTAGCACTTGTGTTAGTGTTGAAAAACCACTTTTCGCACTTGTGTTAATGTTGAAAAACAACTTTTCGCAGTTGTGTTGGTGCAGGAAACCACTTTTGCACTTGTATTAGTGTGGAAAAAACACTTTTCGCACTTGTGTTAGTGTTGAAAAACCACTTTTCGCACTTGTGTTGGTGCAGGAAACCACTTTTGCACTTGTATTAGTGTGGAAAAAACACTTTTCGCTCTTGTGTTAGTGTTGAAAAACCACTTTTCGCACTTGTGTTAGTGTTGAAAAACCACTTTTCACACTTGTGTAGTGTTGAAAAACCACTTTTCACACTTGTGTTGGTGCAGGAAACCACTTTTGCACTTGTATTAGTGTGGAAAAAACACTTCTCGCACTTGTGTTAGTGTTGAAAAACCACTTTTCTCACTTGTGTTAGTGTTGAAAAACCACTTTTCGCACTTGTGTTGGTACAGGAAACCACTTTTGCACTTGTATTAGTGTGGAAAAAACACTTTTCGCACTTGTGTTAGTGTTGAAAAACCACTTTTCGCACTTGTGTTAGTGTTGAAAAACCACTTTTCGCACTTGTGTTAGTGTTGAAAAACCACTTTTCACACTTGTGTTGGTGCAGGAAACCACTTTTGCACTTGTATTAGTGTGGAAAAAACACTTTTCGCACTTGTGTTAGTGTTGAAAAACCACTTTTCGCACTTGTGTTAGTGTTGAAAAACCACTTTTCGCACTTGTGTTGGTGCAGGAAAAAACATTTGCACTTGTATTAGTGTGGAAAAAACACTTTTCGCACTTGTGTTAGTGTTGAAAACCACTTTTCGCACTTGTGTTAGTGTTGAAAAACCACTTTTCGCACTTGTGTTGGTGCAGGAAACCACTTTTGCACTTGTATTAGTGTGGAAAAAACACTTTTCGCACTTGTGTTAGTGTTGAAAAACCACTTTTCGCACTTGTGTTAGTGTTGAAAAACCACTTTTCGCACTTGTGTTGGTGCAGGAAACCACTTTTGCACTTGTATTAGTGTGGAAAAAACACTTTTCGCACTTGTGTTAGTGTTGAAAAACCACTTTACGCACTTGTGTTAGTGTTGAAAAACCACTTTTCACACTTGTGTTAGTGTTGAAAAACCACTTTTCGCACTTGTGTTGGTGCAGGAAACCACTTTTGCACTTGTATTAGTGTGGAAAAAACACTTTTCGCACTTGTGTTAGTGTTGAAAAACCACTTTTCGCACTTGTGTTAGTGTTGAAAAACCACTTTTCGCACTTGTGTTGGTGCAGGAAACCACTTTTGCACTTGTATTAGTGTGGAAAAAACACTTTTCGCACTTGTGTTAGTGTTGAAAAACCACTTTTCGCACTTGTGTTGGTGCAGGAAACCACTTTTGCACTTGTATTAGTGTGGAAAAAACACTTTTCGCACTTGTGTTAGTGTTGAAAAACCACTTTTCGCACTTGTGTTAGTGTTGAAAAACCACTTTTCGCACATGTGTTGGTGCAGGAAACCACTTTTGCACTTGTATTAGTGTGGAAAAAACACTTTTCGCACTTGTGTTAGTGTTGAAAAACCACTTTTCGCACTTGTGTTAGTGTTGAAAAACCACTTTTCGCACTTGTGTTAGTGTTGAAAAACCACTTTTCGCACTTGTGTTGGTGCAGGAAACCACTTTTGCACTTGTATTAGTGTGGAAAATCCACTTTTCACACTTGTGTTAGTGTTGAAAAACCACTTTTCGCACTTGTGTTGGTGCAGGAAACCACTTTTGCACTTGTATTAGTGTGGAAAAAACACTTTTCGCACTTGTGTTAGTGTTGAAAAACCACTTTTCGCACTTGTGTTAGTGTTGAAAAACCAAGTTTTCGCACTTGTGTTGGTGCAGGAAACCACTTTTGCACTTGTATTAGTGTGGAAAAAACACTTTTCGCACTTGTGTAGTGTTGAAAAACCACTTTTCGCACTTGTGTTGGTGCAGGGATCCACTTTTGCACTTGTATTAGTGTGGGAAAAACACTTTTCGCACTTGTGTTAGTGTTGAAAAACCACTTTTTGCACTTGTATTAGTGTTGAAAAACCACTTTTCGCACTTGTGTTGGTGCAGGAAACCACTTTTGCACTTGTATTAGTGTGGAAAAACACTTTTCGCACTTGTGTTAGTGTTGAAAAACCACTTTTCGCACTTGCGTTAGTGTTGAAAAACCACTTTTCGCACTTGTTTTGGTGCAGGAAACCACTTTTGCACTTGTATTAGTGTGGAAAAAACACTTTTCGCACTTGTGATAGTGTTGAAAAACCACTTTTCGCACTTGTGTTAGTGTTGAAAAACCACTTTTCGCACTTGTGTTAGTGTTGAAAAACCACTTTTCGCACTTGTGTTGGTGCAGGAAACCAGTTTTGCACTTGTATTACTGTGGAAAAAACACTTTTCGCACTTGTGTTAGTGTTGAAAAACCACTTTTTGCACTTGTGTTAGTGTTGAAAAACAACTTTTCGCACTTGTGTTGGTGCAGGAAACCACTTTTGCACTTGTATTAGTGTGGAAAAAACACTTTTCGCACTTGTGTTAGTGTTGAAAAAACACTTTTCGCACTTGTGTTAGTGTTGAAAAACCACTTTTCGCACTTGTGTTGGTGCAGGAAACCACTTTTGCACTTGTATTAGTGTGGAAAAAACACTTTTCGCACTTGTGTTAGTGTTGAAAAACACTTTTCGCACTTGTGTTGGTGCAGGAAACCACTTTTGCACTTGTATTAGTGTGGAAAAAACACTTTTCGCACTTGTGTTAGTGTTGAAAAACCACTTTTCGCACTTGTGTTTGTGTTGAAAAACCACTTTTCGCACTTGTGTTAGTGTTGAAAAACCACTTTTCGCACTTGTGTTGGTGCAGGAAAAAACATTTTTGCACTTGTATTAGTGTGGAAAAAACACTTTTTGCACTTGTGATGGTGTTGAAAAACCACTTTTCGCACTTGTGTTAGTGTTGAAAAACCACTTTTCGCACTTGTGTTAGTGTTGAAAAACCACTTTTCGCACTTGTGTTGGTGCAGGAAACCACTTTGCACTTTTATTAGTGTGGAAAAAACACTTCTCGCACTTGTGTTAGTGTTGAAAAACCACTTTTTGCACTTGTGTTAGTGTTGAAAAACCACTTTTCGCACTTGTGTTGGTGCAGGAAACCACTTTTGCACTTGTATTAGTGTGGAAAAAACACTTTTAGCACTTGTGTTAGTGTTGAAAAACCACTTTTCGCACTTGTGTTAGTGTTGAAAAACAACTTTTCGCACTTGTGTTGGTGCAGGAAACCACTTTTGCACTTGTATTAGTGTGGAAAAAACACTTTTCGCACTTGTGTTAGTGTTGAAAAACCACTTTTCGCACTTGTGTTAGTGTTGAAAAACCACTTTTCGCACTTGTGTTGGTGCAGGAAACCACTTTTGCACTTGTATTAGTGTGGAAAAAACACTTTTCGCTCTTGTGTTAGTGTTGAAAAACCACTTTTCGCACTTGTGTTAGTGTTGAAAAACCACTTTTCGCACTTGTGTTAGTGTTGAAAAACCACTTTTCACACTTGTGTTGGTGCAGGAAACCACTTTTGCACTTGTATTAGTGTGGAAAAAACACTTCTCGCACTTGTGTTAGTGTTGAAAAACCACTTTTCTCACTTGTGTTAGTGTTGAAAAACCACTTTTCGCACTTGTGTTGGTACAGGAAACCACTTTTGCACTTGTATTAGTGTGGAAAAAACACTTTTCGCACTTGTGTTAGTGTTGAAAAACCACTTTTCGCACTTGTGTTAGTGTTGAAAAACCACTTTTCGCACTTGTGTTAGTGTTGAAAAACCACTTTTCACACTTGTGTTTGTGCAGGAAACCACTTTTGCACTTGTATTAGTGTGGAAAAAACACTTTTCGCACTTGTGTTAGTGTTGAAAAACCACTTTTCGCACTTGTGTTAGTGTTGAAAAACCACTTTTCGCACTTGTGTTGGTGCAGGAAAAAACATTTGCACTTGTATTAGTGTGGAAAAAACACTTTTCGCACTTGTGTTAGTGTTGAAAACCACTTTTCGCACTTGTGTTAGTGTTGAAAAACCACTTTTCGCACTTGTGTTGGTGGAGGAAACCACTTTTGCACTTGTATTAGTGTGGAAAAAACACTTTTCGCACTTGTGTTAGTGTTGAAAAACCACTTTTCGCACTTGTGTTAGTGTTGAAAAACCACTTTTCGCACTTGTGTTGGTGCAGGAAACCACTTTTGCACTTGTATTAGTGTGGAAAAAACACTTTTCGCACTTGTGTTAGTGTTGAAAAACCACTTTTCGCACTTGTGTTAGTGTTGAAAAACCACTTTTCACACTTGTGTTAGTGTTGAAAAACCACTTTTCGCACTTGTGTTGGTGCAGGAAACCACTTTTGCACTTGTATTAGTGTGGAAAAAACACTTTTCGCACTTGTGTTAGTGTTGAAAAACCACTTTTCGCACTTGTGTTAGTGTTGAAAAACCACTTTTCGCACTTGTGTTAGTGTTGAAAAACCACTTTTCGCACTTGTGTTGGTGCAGGAAACCACTTTTGCACTTGTATTAGTGTGGAAAATCCACTTTTCACACTTGTGTTAGTGTTGAAAAACCACTTTTCGCACTTGTGTTGGTGCAGGAAACCACTTTTGCACTTGTATTAGTGTGGAAAAAACACTTTTCGCACTTGTGTTAGTGTTGAAAAACCACTTTTCGCACTTGTGTTAGTGTTGAAAAACCAAGTTTTCGCACTTGTGTTGGTGCAGGAAACCACTTTTGCACTTGTATTAGTGTGGAAAAAACACTTTTCGCACTTGTGTAGTGTTGAAAAACCACTTTTCGCACTTGTGTTAGTGTTGAAAAACCACTTTTCGCACTTGTGTTAGTGTTGAAAAACCACTTTTCGCACTTGTGTTGGTGCAGGAAACCAGTTTTGCACTTGTATTACTGTGGAAAAAACACTTTTCGCACTTGTGTTAGTGTTGAAAAACCACTTTTTGCACTTGTGTTAGTGTTGAAAAACAACTTTTCGCACTTGTGTTGGTGCAGGAAACCACTTTTGCACTTGTATTAGTGTGGAAAAAACACTTTTCGCACTTGTGTTAGTGTTGAAAAAACACTTTTCGCACTTGTGTTAGTGTTGAAAAACCACTTTTCGCACTTGTGTTGGTGCAGGAAACCAGTTTTGCACTTGTATTAGTGTGGAAAAAACACTTTTCGCACTTGTGTTAGTGTTGAAAAACACTTTTCGCACTTGTGTTGGTGCAGGAAACCACTTTTGCACTTGTATTAGTGTGGAAAAAACACTTTTCGCACTTGTGTTAGTGTTGAAAAACCACTTTTCGCACTTGTGTTTGTGTTGAAAAACCACTTTTCGCACTTGTGTTAGTGTTGAAAAACCACTTTTCGCACTTGTGTTGGTGCAGGAAAAAACATTTTTGCACTTGTATTAGTGTGGAAAAAACACTTTTTGCACTTGTGATGGTGTTGAAAAACCACTTTTCGCACTTGTGTTAGTGTTGAAAAACCACTTTTCGCACTTGTGTTGGTGCAGGAAACCACTTTGCACTTTTATTAGTGTGGAAAAAACACTTCTCGCACTTGTGTTAGTGTTGAAAAACCACTTTTTGCACTTGTGTTAGTGTTGAAAAACCACTTTTCGCACTTGTGTTGGTGCAGGAAACCACTTTTGCACTTGTATTAGTGTGGAAAAAACACTTTTAGCACTTGTGTTAGTGTTGAAAAACCACTTTTCGCACTTGTGTTAGTGTTGAAAAACAACTTTTCGCACTTGTGTTGGTGCAGGAAACCACTTTTGCACTTGTATTAGTGTGGAAAAAACACTTTTCGCACTTGTGTTAGTGTTGAAAAACCACTTTTCGCACTTGTGTTAGTGTTGAAAAACCACTTTTCGCACTTGTGTTGGTGCAGGAAACCACTTTTGCACTTGTATTAGTGTGGAAAAAACACTTTTCGCTCTTGTGTTAGTGTTGAAAAACCACTTTTCGCACTTGTGTTAGTGTTGAAAAACCACTTTTCGCACTTGTGTTAGTGTTGAAAAACCACTTTTCACACTTGTGTTGGTGCAGGAAACCACTTTTGCACTTGTATTAGTGTGGAAAAAACACTTCTCGCACTTGTGTTAGTGTTGAAAAACCACTTTTCTCACTTGTGTTAGTGTTGAAAAACCACTTTTCGCACTTGTGTTGGTACAGGAAACCACTTTTGCACTTGTATTAGAGTGGAAAAAACACTTTTCGCACTTGTGTTAGTGTTGAAAAACCACTTTTCGCACTTGTGTTAGTGTTGAAAAACCACTTTTCGCACTTGTGTTAGTGTTGAAAAACCACTTTTCACACTTGTGTTGGTGCAGGAAACCACTTTTGCACTTGTATTAGTGTGGAAAAAACACTTTTCGCACTTGTGTTAGTGTTGAAAAACCACTTTTCGCACTTGTGTTAGTGTTGAAAAACCACTTTTCGCACTTGTGTTGGTGCAGGAAAAAACATTTGCACTTGTATTAGTGTGGAAAAAACACTTTTCGCACTTGTGTTAGTGTTGAAAACCACTTTTCGCACTTGTGTTAGTGTTGAAAAACCACTTTTCGCACTTGTGTTGGTGCAGGAAACCACTTTTGCACTTGTATTAGTGTGGAAAAAACACTTTTCGCACTTGTGTTAGTGTTGAAAAACCACTTTTCGCACTTGTGTTAGTGTTGAAAAACCACTTTTCGCACTTGTGTTGGTGCAGGAAACCACTTTTGCACTTGTATTAGTGTGGAAAAAACACTTTTCGCACTTGTGTTAGTGTTGAAAAACCACTTTTCGCACTTGTGTTAGTGTTGAAAAACCACTTTTCACACTTGTGTTAGTGTTGAAAAACCACTTTTCGCACTTGTGTTGGTGCAGGAAACCACTTTTGCACTTGTATTAGTGTGGAAAAAACACTTTTCGCACTTGTGTTAGTGTTGAAAAACCACTTTTTGCACTCGTGTTAGTGTTGAAAAACCACTTTTCGCACTTGTGTTAGTGTTGAAAAACCACTTTTCGCACTTGTGTTGGTGTAGGAAACCACTTTTGCACTTGTATTAGTGTGGAAAAAACACTTTTCGCACTTGTGTTAGTGTTGAAAAACCACTTTTCGCACTTGTGTTAGTGTTGAAAAACCACTTTTCGCACTTGTGTTGGTGCAGGAAACCACTTTTGCACTTGTATTAGTGTGGAAAAAACACTTTTCGCACTTGTGTTAGTGTTGAAAAACCACTTTTCGCACTTGTGTTGGTGCAGGAAACCACTTTTGCACTTGTATTAGTGTGGAAAAACCACTTTTCGCACTTGTGTTAGTGTTGAAAAACCACTTTTCGCACTTGTGTTGGTGCAGGAAACCACTTTTGCACTTGTATTAGTGTGGAAAAACCACTTTTCGCACTTGTGTTAGTGTTGAAAAACCTCTTTTCGCACTTGTGTTAGTGTTGAAAAACCACTTTTCGCACTTGTGTTGGTGCAGGAAACCATTTTTGCACTTGTATTAGTGTGGAAAAAACACTTTTTGCACTTGTGATGGTGTTGAAAAACCACTTTTCGCACTTGTGTTAGTGTTGAAAAACCACTTTTCGCACTTGTGTTAGTGTTGAAAAACCACTTTTCGCACTTGTGTTGGTGCAGGAAACCACTTTGCACTTTTATTAGTGTGGAAAAAACACTTCTCACACTTGTGTTAGTGTTGAAAAAACACTTTTTGCACTTGTGTTAGTGTTGAAAAACCACTTTTCGCACTTGTGTTGGTGCAGGAAACCACTTTTGCACTTGTATTAGTGTGGAAAAAACACTTTTCGCACTTGTGTTAGTGTTGAAAAACCACTTTTCGCACTTGTGTTAGTGTTGAAAAACAACTTTTCGCACTTGTGTTGGTGCAGGAAACCACTTTTGCACTTGTATTAGTGTGGAAAAAACACTTTTCGCACTTGTGTTAGTGTTGAAAAAACACTTTTCGCACTTGTGTTAGTGTTGAAAAACCACTTTTCGCACTTGTGTTGGTGCAGGAAACCACTTTTGCACTTGTATTAGTGTGGAAAAAACACTTTTCGCTCTTGTGTTAGTGTTGAAAAACCACTTTTCGCACTTGTGTTAGTGTTGAAAAACCACTTTTCGCACTTGTGTTAGTGTTGAAAAACCACTTTTCACACTTGTGTTGGTGCAGGAAACCACTTTTGCACTTGTATTAGTGTGGAAAAAACACTTCTCGCACTTGTGTTAGTGTTGAAAAACCACTTTTCTCACTTGTGTTAGTGTTGAAAAACCACTTTTCGCACTTGTGTTGGTGCAGGAAACCACTTTTGCACTTGTATTAGTGTGGAAAAACACTTTTCGCACTTGTGTTAGTGTTGAAAAACCACTTTTCGCACTTGCGTTAGTGTTGAAAAACCACTTTTCGCACTTGTTTTGGTGCAGGAAACCACTTTTGCACTTGTATTAGTGTGGAAAAAACACTTTTCGCACTTGTGATAGTGTTGAAAAACCACTTTTCGCACTTGTGTTAGTGTTGAAAAACCACTTTTCGCACTTGTGTTAGTGTTGAAAAACCACTTTTCGCACTTGTGTTGGTGCAGGAAACCAGTTTTGCACTTGTATTACTGTGGAAAAAACACTTTTCGCACTTGTGTTAGTGTTGAAAAACCACTTTTTGCACTTGTGTTAGTGTTGAAAAACAACTTTTCGCACTTGTGTTGGTGCAGGAAACCACTTTTGCACTTGTATTAGTGTGGAAAAAACACTTTTCGCACTTGTGTTAGTGTTGAAAAAACACTTTTCGCACTTGTGTTAGTGTTGAAAAACCACTTTTCGCACTTGTGTTGGTGCAGGAAACCACTTTTGCACTTGTATTAGTGTGGAAAAAACACTTTTCGCACTTGTGTTAGTGTTGAAAAACACTTTTCGCACTTGTGTTGGTGCAGGAAACCACTTTTGCACTTGTATTAGTGTGGAAAAAACACTTTTCGCACTTGTGTTAGTGTTGAAAAACCACTTTTCGCACTTGTGTTTGTGTTGAAAAACCACTTTTCGCACTTGTGTTAGTGTTGAAAAACCACTTTTCGCACTTGTGTTGGTGCAGGAAAAAACATTTTTGCACTTGTATTAGTGTGGAAAAAACACTTTTTGCACTTGTGATGGTGTTGAAAAACCACTTTTCGCACTTGTGTTAGTGTTGAAAAACCACTTTTCGCACTTGTGTTAGTGTTGAAAAACCACTTTTCGCACTTGTGTTGGTGCAGGAAACCACTTTGCACTTTTATTAGTGTGGAAAAAACACTTCTCGCACTTGTGTTAGTGTTGAAAAACCACTTTTTGCACTTGTGTTAGTGTTGAAAAACCACTTTTCGCACTTGTGTTGGTGCAGGAAACCACTTTTGCACTTGTATTAGTGTGGAAAAAACACTTTTAGCACTTGTGTTAGTGTTGAAAAACCACTTTTCGCACTTGTGTTAGTGTTGAAAAACAACTTTTCGCACTTGTGTTGGTGCAGGAAACCACTTTTGCACTTGTATTAGTGTGGAAAAAACACTTTTCGCACTTGTGTTAGTGTTGAAAAACCACTTTTCGCACTTGTGTTAGTGTTGAAAAACCACTTTTCGCACTTGTGTTGGTGCAGGAAACCACTTTTGCACTTGTATTAGTGTGGAAAAAACACTTTTCGCTCTTGTGTTAGTGTTGAAAAACCACTTTTCGCACTTGTGTTAGTGTTGAAAAACCACTTTTCGCACTTGTGTTAGTGTTGAAAAACCACTTTTCACACTTGTGTTGGTGCAGGAAACCACTTTTGCACTTGTATTAGTGTGGAAAAAACACTTCTCGCACTTGTGTTAGTGTTGAAAAACCACTTTTCTCACTTGTGTTAGTGTTGAAAAACCACTTTTCGCACTTGTGTTGGTACAGGAAACCACTTTTGCACTTGTATTAGTGTGGAAAAAACACTTTTCGCACTTGTGTTAGTGTTGAAAAACCACTTTTCGCACTTGTGTTAGTGTTGAAAAACCACTTTTCGCACTTGTGTTAGTGTTGAAAAACCACTTTTCACACTTGTGTTGGTGCAGGAAACCACTTTTGCACTTGTATTAGTGTGGAAAAAACACTTTTCGCACTTGTGTTAGTGTTGAAAAACCACTTTTCGCACTTGTGTTAGTGTTGAAAAACCACTTTTCGCACTTGTGTTGGTGCAGGAAAAAACATTTGCACTTGTATTAGTGTGGAAAAAACACTTTTCGCACTTGTGTTAGTGTTGAAAACCACTTTTCGCACTTGTGTTAGTGTTGAAAAACCACTTTTCGCACTTGTGTTGGTGGAGGAAACCACTTTTGCACTTGTATTAGTGTGGAAAAAACACTTTTCGCACTTGTGTTAGTGTTGAAAAACCACTTTTCGCACTTGTGTTAGTGTTGAAAAACCACTTTTCGCACTTGTGTTGGTGCAGGAAACCACTTTTGCACTTGTATTAGTGTGGAAAAAACACTTTTCGCACTTGTGTTAGTGTTGAAAAACCACTTTTCGCACTTGTGTTAGTGTTGAAAAACTACTTTTCACACTTGTGTTAGTGTTGAAAAACCACTTTTCGCACTTGTGTTGGTGCAGGAAACCACTTTTGCACTTGTATTAGTGTGGAAAAAACACTTTTCGCACTTGTGTTAGTGTTGAAAAACCACTTTTCGCACTTGTGTTAGTGTTGAAAAACCACTTTTCGCACATGTGTTGGTGCAGGAAACCACTTTTGCACTTGTATTAGTGTGGAAAAAACACTTTTCGCACTTGTGTTAGTGTTGAAAAACCACTTTTCGCACTTGTGTTAGTGTTGAAAAACCACTTTTCGCACTTGTGTTAGTGTTGAAAAACCACTTTTCGCACTTGTGTTGGTGCAGGAAACCACTTTTGCACTTGTATTAGTGTGGAAAATCCACTTTTCACACTTGTGTTAGTGTTGAAAAACCACTTTTCGCACTTGTGTTGGTGCAGGAAACCACTTTTGCACTTGTATTAGTGTGGAAAAAACACTTTTCGCACTTGTGTTAGTGTTGAAAAACCACTTTTCGCACTTGTGTTAGTGTTGAAAAACCAAGTTTTCGCACTTGTGTTGGTGCAGGAAACCACTTTTGCACTTGTATTAGTGTGGAAAAAACACTTTTCGCACTTGTGTAGTGTTGAAAAACCACTTTTCGCACTTGTGTTGGTGCAGGGAACCACTTTTGCACTTGTATTAGTGTGGGAAAAACACTTTTCGCACTTGTGTTAGTGTTGAAAAACCACTTTTTGCACTTGTATTAGTGTTGAAAAACCACTTTTCGCACTTGTGTTGGTGCAGGAAACCACTTTTGCACTTGTATTAGTGTGGAAAAACACTTTTCGCACTTGTGTTAGTGTTGAAAAACCACTTTTCGCACTTGCGTTAGTGTTGAAAAACCACTTTTCGCACTTGTTTTGGTGCAGGAAACCACTTTTGCACTTGTATTAGTGTGGAAAAAACACTTTTCGCACTTGTGATAGTGTTGAAAAACCACTTTTCGCACTTGTGTTAGTGTTGAAAAACCACTTTTCGCACTTGTGTTAGTGTTGAAAAACCACTTTTCGCACTTGTGTTGGTGCAGGAAACCAGTTTTGCACTTGTATTACTGTGGAAAAAACACTTTTCGCACTTGTGTTAGTGTTGAAAAACCACTTTTTGCACTTGTGTTAGTGTTGAAAAACAACTTTTCGCACTTGTGTTGGTGCAGGAAACCACTTTTGCACTTGTATTAGTGTGGAAAAAACACTTTTCGCACTTGTGTTAGTGTTGAAAAAACACTTTTCGCACTTGTGTTAGTGTTGAAAAACCACTTTTCGCACTTGTGTTGGTGCAGGAAACCACTTTTGCACTTGTATTAGTGTGGAAAAAACACTTTTCGCACTTGTGTTAGTGTTGAAAAACACTTTTCGCACTTGTGTTGGTGCAGGAAACCACTTTTGCACTTGTATTAGTGTGGAAAAAACACTTTTCGCACTTGTGTTAGTGTTGAAAAACCACTTTTCGCACTTGTGTTTGTGTTGAAAAACCACTTTTCGCACTTGTGTTAGTGTTGAAAAACCACTTTTCGCACTTGTGTTGGTGCAGGAAAAAACATTTTTGCACTTGTATTAGTGTGGAAAAAACACTTTTTGCACTTGTGATGGTGTTGAAAAACCACTTTTCGCACTTGTGTTTGTGTTGAAAAACCACTTTTCGCACTTGTGTTAGTGTTGAAAAACCACTTTTCGCACTTGTGTTGGTGCAGGAAACCACTTTGCACTTTTATTAGTGTGGAAAAAACACTTCTCGCACTTGTGTTAGTGTTGAAAAACCACTTTTTGCACTTGTGTTAGTGTTGAAAAACCACTTTTCGCACTTGTGTTGGTGCAGGAAACCACTTTTGCACTTGTATTAGTGTGGAAAAAACACTTCTCGCACTTGTGTTAGTGTTGAAAAACCACTTTTCTCACTTGTGTTAGTGTTGAAAAACCACTTTTCGCACTTGTGTTGGTGCAGGAAACCACTTTTGCACTTGTATTAGTGTGGAAAAACACTTTTCGCACTTGTGTTAGTGTTGAAAAACCACTTTTCGCACTTGCGTTAGTGTTGAAAAACCACTTTTCGCACTTGTTTTGGTGCAGGAAACCACTTTTGCACTTGTATTAGTGTGGAAAAAACACTTTTCGCACTTGTGATAGTGTTGAAAAACCACTTTTCGCACTTGTGTTAGTGTTGAAAAACCACTTTTCGCACTTGTGTTAGTGTTGAAAAACCACTTTTCGCACTTGTGTTGGTGCAGGAAACCAGTTTTGCACTTGTATTACTGTGGAAAAAACACTTTTCGCACTTGTGTTAGTGTTGAAAAACCACTTTTTGCACTTGTGTTAGTGTTGAAAAACAACTTTTCGCACTTGTGTTGGTGCAGGAAACCACTTTTGCACTTGTATTAGTGTGGAAAAAACACTTTTCGCACTTGTGTTAGTGTTGAAAAAACACTTTTCGCAGTTGTGTTAGTGTTGAAAAACCACTTTTCGCACTTGTGTTGGTGCAGGAAACCACTTTGCACTTTTATTAGTGTGGAAAAAACACTTCTCGCACTTGTGTTAGTGTTGAAAAACCACTTTTTGCACTTGTGTTAGTGTTGAAAAACCACTTTTCGCACTTGTGTTGGTGCAGGAAACCACTTTTGCACTTGTATTAGTGTGGAAAAAACACTTTTAGCACTTGTGTTAGTGTTGAAAAACCACTTTTCGCACTTGTGTTAGTGTTGAAAAACAACTTTTCGCACTTGTGTTGGTGCAGGAAACCACTTTTGCACTTGTATTAGTGTGGAAAAAACACTTTTCGCACTTGTGTTAGTGTTGAAAAACCACTTTTCGCACTTGTGTTAGTGTTGAAAAACCACTTTTCGCACTTGTGTTGGTGCAGGAAACCACTTTTGCACTTGTATTAGTGTGGAAAAAACACTTTTCGCTCTTGTGTTAGTGTTGAAAAACCACTTTTCGCACTTGTGTTAGTGTTGAAAAACCACTTTTCGCACTTGTGTTAGTGTTGAAAAACCACTTTTCACACTTGTGTTGGTGCAGGAAACCACTTTTGCACTTGTATTAGTGTGGAAAAAACACTTCTCGCACTTGTGTTAGTGTTGAAAAACCACTTTTCTCACTTGTGTTAGTGTTGAAAAACCACTTTTCGCACTTGTGTTGGTACAGGAAACCACTTTTGCACTTGTATTAGTGTGGAAAAAACACTTTTCGCACTTGTGTTAGTGTTGAAAAACCACTTTTCGCACTTGTGTTAGTGTTGAAAAACCACTTTTCGCACTTGTGTTAGTGTTGAAAAACCACTTTTCACACTTGTGTTGGTGCAGGAAACCACTTTTGCACTTGTATTAGTGTGGAAAAAACACTTTTCGCACTTGTGTTAGTGTTGAAAAACCACTTTTCGCACTTGTGTTAGTGTTGAAAAACCACTTTTCGCACTTGTGTTGGTGCAGGAAAAAACATTTGCACTTGTATTAGTGTGGAAAAAACACTTTTCGCACTTGTGTTAGTGTTGAAAACCACTTTTCGCACTTGTGTTAGTGTTGAAAAACCACTTTTCGCACTTGTGTTGGTGGAGGAAACCACTTTTGCACTTGTATTAGTGTGGAAAAAACACTTTTCGCACTTGTGTTAGTGTTGAAAAACCACTTTTCGCACTTGTGTTAGTGTTGAAAAACCACTTTTCGCACTTGTGTTGGTGCAGGAAACCACTTTTGCACTTGTATTAGTGTGGAAAAAACACTTTTCGCACTTGTGTTAGTGTTGAAAAACCACTTTTCGCACTTGTGTTAGTGTTGAAAAACTACTTTTCACACTTGTGTTAGTGTTGAAAAACCACTTTTCGCACTTGTGTTGGTGCAGGAAACCACTTTTGCACTTGTATTAGTGTGGAAAAAACACTTTTCGCACTTGTGTTAGTGTTGAAAAACCACTTTTCGCACTTGTGTTAGTGTTGAAAAACCACTTTTCGCACATGTGTTGGTGCAGGAAACCACTTTTGCACTTGTATTAGTGTGGAAAAAACACTTTTCGCACTTGTGTTAGTGTTGAAAAACCACTTTTCGCACTTGTGTTAGTGTTGAAAAACCACTTTTCGCACTTGTGTTAGTGTTGAAAAACCACTTTTCGCACTTGTGTTGGTGCAGGAAACCACTTTTGCACTTGTATTAGTGTGGAAAATCCACTTTTCACACTTGTGTTAGTGTTGAAAAACCACTTTTCGCACTTGTGTTGGTGCAGGAAACCACTTTTGCACTTGTATTAGTGTGGAAAAAACACTTTTCGCACTTGTGTTAGTGTTGAAAAACCACTTTTCGCACTTGTGTTAGTGTTGAAAAACCAAGTTTTCGCACTTGTGTTGGTGCAGGAAACCACTTTTGCACTTGTATTAGTGTGGAAAAAACACTTTTCGCACTTGTGTAGTGTTGAAAAACCACTTTTCGCACTTGTGTTGGTGCAGGGAACCACTTTTGCACTTGTATTAGTGTGGGAAAAACACTTTTCGCACTTGTGTTAGTGTTGAAAAACCACTTTTTGCACTTGTATTAGTGTTGAAAAACCACTTTTCGCACTTGTGTTGGTGCAGGAAACCACTTTTGCACTTGTATTAGTGTGGAAAAACACTTTTCGCACTTGTGTTAGTGTTGAAAAACCACTTTTCGCACTTGCGTTAGTGTTGAAAAACCACTTTTCGCACTTGTTTTGGTGCAGGAAACCACTTTTGCACTTGTATTAGTGTGGAAAAAACACTTTTCGCACTTGTGATAGTGTTGAAAAACCACTTTTCGCACTTGTGTTAGTGTTGAAAAACCACTTTTCGCACTTGTGTTAGTGTTGAAAAACCACTTTTCGCACTTGTGTTGGTGCAGGAAACCAGTTTTGCACTTGTATTACTGTGGAAAAAACACTTTTCGCACTTGTGTTAGTGTTGAAAAACCACTTTTTGCACTTGTGTTAGTGTTGAAAAACAACTTTTCGCACTTGTGTTGGTGCAGGAAACCACTTTTGCACTTGTATTAGTGTGGAAAAAACACTTTTCGCACTTGTGTTAGTGTTGAAAAAACACTTTTCGCACTTGTGTTAGTGTTGAAAAACCACTTTTCGCACTTGTGTTGGTGCAGGAAACCACTTTTGCACTTGTATTAGTGTGGAAAAAACACTTTTCGCACTTGTGTTAGTGTTGAAAAACACTTTTCGCACTTGTGTTGGTGCAGGAAACCACTTTTGCACTTGTATTAGTGTGGAAAAAACACTTTTCGCACTTGTGTTAGTGTTGAAAAACCACTTTTCGCACTTGTGTTTGTGTTGAAAAACCACTTTTCGCACTTGTGTTAGTGTTGAAAAACCACTTTTCGCACTTGTGTTGGTGCAGGAAAAAACATTTTTGCACTTGTATTAGTGTGGAAAAAACACTTTTTGCACTTGTGATGGTGTTGAAAAACCACTTTTCGCACTTGTGTTTGTGTTGAAAAACCACTTTTCGCACTTGTGTTAGTGTTGAAAAACCACTTTTCGCACTTGTGTTGGTGCAGGAAACCACTTTGCACTTTTATTAGTGTGGAAAAAACACTTCTCGCACTTGTGTTAGTGTTGAAAAACCACTTTTTGCACTTGTGTTAGTGTTGAAAAACCACTTTTCGCACTTGTGTTGGTGCAGGAAACCACTTTTGCACTTGTATTAGTGTGGAAAAAACACTTCTCGCACTTGTGTTAGTGTTGAAAAACCACTTTTCTCACTTGTGTTAGTGTTGAAAAACCACTTTTCGCACTTGTGTTGGTGCAGGAAACCACTTTTGCACTTGTATTAGTGTGGAAAAACACTTTTCGCACTTGTGTTAGTGTTGAAAAACCACTTTTCGCACTTGCGTTAGTGTTGAAAAACCACTTTTCGCACTTGTTTTGGTGCAGGAAACCACTTTTGCACTTGTATTAGTGTGGAAAAAACACTTTTCGCACTTGTGATAGTGTTGAAAAACCACTTTTCGCACTTGTGTTAGTGTTGAAAAACCACTTTTCGCACTTGTGTTAGTGTTGAAAAACCACTTTTCGCACTTGTGTTGGTGCAGGAAACCAGTTTTGCACTTGTATTACTGTGGAAAAAACACTTTTCGCACTTGTGTTAGTGTTGAAAAACCACTTTTTGCACTTGTGTTAATGTTGAAAAACAACTTTTCGCACTTGTGTTGGTGCAGGAAACCACTTTTGCACTTGTATTAGTGTGGAAAAAACACTTTTCGCACTTGTGTTAGTGTTGAAAAAACACTTTTCGCACTTGTGTTAGTGTTGAAAAACCACTTTTCGCACTTGTGTTGGTGCAGGAAACCACTTTTGCACTTGTATTAGTGTGGAAAAAACACTTTTCGCACTTGTGTTAGTGTTGAAAAACACTTTTCGCACTTGTGTTGGTGCAGGAAACCACTTTTGCACTTGTATTAGTGTGGAAAAAACACTTTTCGCACTTGTGTTAGTGTTGAAAAACCACTTTTCGCACTTGTGTTTGTGTTGAAAAACCACTTTTCGCACTTGTGTTAGTGTTGAAAAACCACTTTTCGCACTTGTGTTGGTGCAGGAAAAAACATTTTTGCACTTGTATTAGTGTGGAAAAAACACTTTTTGCACTTGTGATGGTGTTGAAAAACCACTTTTCGCACTTGTGTTAGTGTTGAAAACCACTTTTCGCACTTGTGTTAGTGTTGAAAAACCACTTTTCGCACTTGTGTTAGTGTTGAAAAACCACTTTTCGCACTTGTGTTGGTGCAGGAAACCACTTTGCACTTTTATTAGTGTGGAAAAAACACTTCTCGCACTTGTGTTAGTGTTGAAAAACCACTTTTTGCACTTGTGTTAGTGTTGAAAAACCACTTTTCGCACTTGTGTTGGTGCAGGAAACCACTTTTGCACTTGTATTAGTGTGGAAAAAACACTTTTAGCACTTGTGTTAGTGTTGAAAAACCACTTTTCGCACTTGTGTTAGTGTTGAAAAACAACTTTTCGCACTTGTGTTGGTGCAGGAAACCACTTTTGCACTTGTATTAGTGTGGAAAAAACACTTTTCGCACTTGTGTTAGTGTTGAAAAAACCACTTTTCGCACTTGTGTTAGTGTTGAAAAACCACTTTTCGCACTTGTGTTGGTGCAGGAAACCACTTTTGCACTTGTATTAGTGTGGAAAAAACACTTTTCGCTCTTGTGTTAGTGTTGAAAAACCACTTTTCGCACTTGTGTTAGTGTTGAAAAACCACTTTTCGCACTTGTGTTAGTGTTGAAAAACCACTTTTCACACTTGTGTTGGTGCAGGAAACCACTTTTGCACTTGTATTAGTGTGGAAAAAACACTTATCGCACTTGTGTTAGTGTTGAAAAACCACTTTTCTCACTTGTGTTAGTGTTGAAAAACCACTTTTCGCACTTGTGTTGGTACAGGAAACCACTTTTGCACTTGTATTAGTGTGGAAAAAACACTTTTCGCACTTGTGTTAGTGTTGAAAAACCACTTTTCGCACTTGTGTTAGTGTTGAAAAACCACTTTTCGCACTTGTGTTAGTGTTGAAAAACCACTTTTCACACTTGTGTTGGTGCAGGAAACCACTTTTGCACTTGTATTAGTGTGGAAAAAACACTTTTCGCACTTGTGTTAGTGTTGAAAAACCACTTTTCGCACTTGTGTTAGTGTTGAAAAACCACTTTTCGCACTTGTGTTGTGCAGGAAAAAACATTTGCACTTGTATTAGTGTGGAAAAAACACTTTTCGCACTTGTGTTAGTGTTGAAAACCACTTTTCGCACTTGTGTTAGTGTTGAAAAACACTTTTCGCACTTGTGTTGGTGGAGGAAACCACTTTTGCACTTGTATTAGTGTGGAAAAAACACTTTTCGCACTTGTGTTAGTGTTGAAAAACCACTTTTCGCACTTGTGTTAGTGTTGAAAAACCACTTTTCGCACTTGTGTTGGTGCAGGAAACCACTTTTGCACTTGTATTAGTGTGGAAAAAACACTTTTCGCACTTGTGTTAGTGTTGAAAAACCACTTTTCGCACTTGTGTTAGTGTTGAAAAACTACTTTTCACACTTGTGTTAGTGTTGAAAAACCACTTTTCGCACTTGTGTTGGTGCAGGAAACCACTTTTGCACTTGTATTAGTGTGGAAAAAACACTTTTCGCACTTGTGTTAGTGTTGAAAAACCACTTTTCGCACTTGTGTTAGTGTTGAAAAACCACTTTTCGCACATGTGTTGGTGCAGGAAACCACTTTTGCACTTGTATTAGTGTGGAAAAAACACTTTTCGCACTTGTGTTAGTGTTGAAAAACCACTTTTCGCACTTGTGTTAGTGTTGAAAAACCACTTTTCGCACTTTGTGTTAGTGTTGAAAAAACCACTTTTCGCACTTGTGTTGGTGCAGGAAACCACTTTTGCACTTGTATTAGTGTGGAAAATCCACTTTTCACACTTGTGTAGTGTTGAAAAACCACTTTTCGCACTTGTGTTGGTGCAGGAAACCACTTTTGCACTTGTATTAGTGTGGAAAAAACACTTTTCGCACTTGTGTTAGTGTTGAAAACCACTTTTCGCACTTGTGTTAGTGTTGAAAAACCAAGTTTTCGCACTTGTGTTGGTGCAGGAAACCACTTTTGCACTTGTATTAGTGTGGGAAAAAACACTTTTCGCACTTGTGTAGTTTGAAAAACCACTTTTCGCACTTGTGTTGGTGCAGGGAACCACTTTTGCACTTGTATTAGTGTGGGAAAAACACTTTTCGCACTTGTGTTAGTGTTGAAAAACCACTTTTTGCACTTGTATTAGTGTTGAAAAAACCACTTTTCGCACTTGTGTTGGTGCAGGAAACCACTTTTGCACTTGTATTAGTGTGGAAAAACACTTTTCGCACTTGTGTTAGTGTTGAAAAACCACTTTTCGCACTTGCGTTAGTGTTGAAAAACCACTTTTCGCACTTGTTTTGGTGCAGGAAACCACTTTTGCACTTGTATTAGTGTGGAAAAAACACTTTTCGCACTTGTGATAGTGTTGAAAAACCACTTTTCGCACTTGTGTTAGTGTTGAAAAACACTTTTCGCACTTGTGTTAGTGTTGAAAAAACCCACTTTTCGCACTTGTGTGGTGCAGGAAACCAGTTTTGCACTTGTATTACTGTGGATAAAAACACTTTTCGCACTTGTGTTAGTGTTGAAAAACCACTTTTGCACTTGTGTTAGTGTTGAAAAACACTTTTCGCACTTGTGTTGGTGCAGGGAAACCACTTTTGCACTTGTATTAGTGTGGAAAAAACACTTTTCGCACTTGTGTTAGTGTTGAAAAAACACTTTTCGCACTTGTGTTAGTGTTGAAAAACCACTTTTCGCACTTGTGTTGGTGCAGGAAACCACTTTTGCACTTGTATTAGTGTGGAAAAAACACTTTTCGCACTTGGTTAGTGTTGAAAAACACTTTTCGCACTTGTGTTGGTGCAGGAAACCACTTTTGCACTTGTATTAGTGTGGAAAAAACACTTTCGCACTTGTGTTAGTGTTGAAAAACCACTTTTCGCACTTGTGTTTGTTGTTTGTGTTGAAAAACCACTTTTCGCACTTGTGTTAGTGTTGAAAAACCACTTTTCGCACTTGTGTTGGTGCAGGAAAAAACATTTTTGCACTTGTATTAGTGTGGAAAAAAACACTTTTTGCACTTGTGATGGTGTTGAAAAACCACTTTTCGCACTTGTGTTTGTGTTGAAAAACCACTTTTCGCACTTGTGTTAGTGTTGAAAAACCACTTTTCGCACTTGTGTTGGTGCAGGAAACCACTTTGCACTTTATTAGTGTGGAAAAAACACTTCTCGCACTTGTGTTAGTGTTGAAAAACCACTTTTTGCACTTGTGTTAGTGTTGAAAAACCACTTTTCGCACTTGTGTTGGTGCAGGAAACCACTTTTGCACTTGTATTAGTGTGGAAAAAACACTTTTAGCACTTGTGTTAGTGTTGAAAAACCACTTTTCGCACTTGTGTTAGTGTTGAAAAACAACTTTTCGCACTTGTGTTGGTGCAGGAAACCACTTTTGCACTTGTATTAGTGTGGAAAAAACACTTTTCGCACTTGTGTTAGTGTTGAAAAACCACTTTTCGCACTTGTGTTAGTGTTGAAAAACCACTTTTCGCACTTGTGTTGGTGCAGGAAACCACTTTTGGCACTTGTATTAGTGTGGAAAAAACACTTTTCGCTCTTGTGTTAGTGTTGAAAAACCACTTTTCGCACTTGTGTTAGTGTTGAAAAACCACTTTTCGCACTTGTGTTAGTGTTGAAAAACCACTTTTCACACTTGTGTTGGTGCAGGAAACCACTTTTGCACTTGTATTAGTGTGGAAAAAACACTTCTCGCACTTGTGTTAGTGTTGAAAAACCACTTTTCTCACTTGTGTTAGTGTTGAAAACCACTTTTCGCACTTGTGTTGGTACAGGAAACCACTTTTGCACTTGTATTAGAGT
Organism: Myxine glutinosa; assembly: GCF_964187855.1. Lineage (NCBI taxonomy): Eukaryota > Metazoa > Chordata > Myxini > Myxiniformes > Myxinidae > Myxine > Myxine glutinosa. The sequence continues at coordinate 847 of NW_027618493.1, read as the reverse complement.
GGAAAAAACACTTTTCGCACTTGTGTTAGTGTTGAAAAACCACTTTTCGCACTTGTGTTAGTGTTGAAAAACCACTTTTCGCACTTGTGTTAGTGTTGAAAAACCACTTTTCACACTTGTGTTGGTGCAGGAAACCACTTTTGCACTTGTATTAGTGTGGAAAAAACACTTTTCGCACTTGTGTTAGTGTTGAAAAACCACTTTTCGCACTTGTGTTAGTGTTGAAAAACCACTTTTCGCACTTGTGTTGGTGCAGGAAAAAACATTTGCACTTGTATTAGTGTGGAAAAAACACTTTTCGCACTTGTGTTAGTGTTGAAAACCACTTTTCGCACTTGTGTTAGTGTTGAAAAACCACTTTTCGCACTTGTGTTGGTGCAGGAAACCACTTTTGCACTTGTATTAGTGTGGAAAAAACACTTTTCGCACTTGTGTTAGTGTTGAAAAACCACTTTTCGCACTTGTGTTAGTGTTGAAAAACCACTTTTCGCACTTGTGTTGGTGCAGGAAACCACTTTTGCACTTGTATTAGTGTGGAAAAAACACTTTTCGCACTTGTGTTAGTGTTGAAAAACCACTTTTCGCACTTGTGTTAGTGTTGAAAAACCACTTTTCACACTTGTGTTAGTGTTGAAAAACCACTTTTCGCACTTGTGTTGGTGCAGGAAACCACTTTTGCACTTGTATTAGTGTTGAAAAAACACTTTTCGCACTTGTGTTAGTGTTGAAAAACCACTTTTTGCACATCGTGTTAGTGTTGAAAAACCACTTTTCGCACTTGTGTTAGTGTTGAAAAACCACTTTTCGCACTTGTGTTGGTGTAGGAAACCACTTTTGCACTTTGTAA
>NW_027618492.1:0-70938 GCF_964187855.1 Myxine glutinosa | reverse complement strand
CATGCATAATATTCCTCGCTGAAAAAAAAAAATGGATCTAAAGATGAAAGAAAAAAAAACCTATGTGGTGTGAATGGCAATGTTCCTCGCTGAAATGTGAAAAAACGCAATCGCTTTTCGCTCTGAATTACGTGCGAACGCGTAACTGTGAGTGTATGGCGGCAAGGAACATCACATGATCGCTCTGAGCGAATCAGCCGCGCTGCTCTGCCACCCGGCTCAGATTCCGTGCATAATATTCCTCGCTGAAATGTGCTGAGGTAAAAAAATGTTTAAAAAATATGATGAAATATTTTTTTTTTAGGTCAGCCATGTTCTTCCCAGGCTCAATGGCCATGTCTATGCCAAATATCAAGCACGTGAGCCTCTCCGTCTAGGAGTCTATCGGTAACATTACACAGACACACACACACACCACACACACACACAAACTGTAACCTCAAATACAACAATCAAATAACCCTCAAATACAACAACAACAACAACAGACATTTTAAGGCCATTTTTCCTGCAAGAGCGGGGGTCCCCATGACAATCTTCTCCATTTTGCCCTATTTTCTGCACCCCACCCCCCCGCCAACCCCCCCCTCCCCACCTGCATTTCTTCCTCGACCATCCCCAGCCAAGTCCCTCTCGGTCCTCCCCGTCCTCCACCCCCCCTCCACATCCATTTCCATCACTCCTCCCAACCAGCCACCCCCCATCTCCCCCCCCAAAACATGACCAAACCATCTCAACCTGTTCCTCTTCACAGCATCCATCACAGGCTCTATTCCCATCATCTTTTGCAATTCATCATTTGTCTTCCTCTCTCTCAACGATACTCCCACACATCCACCGAACCATTCGCATTTCCACCCTTTCCAGCCTTCGTTGCTGCTCTACGTTCATTACCCATGCCTCGCTCCAATAAATCATAACACTTCTCACACATGCAGCATGCACCTTTCCCTTCAGCTTCAATGACACTCCCCTCCTCGTCAGCACGCCACTCAGTTCCCGAAACTTCTTCCATGCATGCAACCGTTGCCGAGTCTGATCCACCTTCTCCATTCAGCATGCCTTCTAGGTAACAAAATGTTTTCACACCTTCCAGCCTCACGCCGTCTCCAAGATCCAACCCAACATCCCCTTCATCTGCAGCTCCCTCCGTGCACACCCCACACCCGAATGTAGCCGCCACACTGCTTAACGACCCTCTCAAACCACTACATTCCTGATGAACCCACTCAGCGCACACCATACATTGAATGGAATTCACTCCGACACCCTTCCTGCACACAGCACACGGCCACCCCCAGTTCCCTCCACCCCACCACATGCTTCACCACTTGCCATTACCTTCGTCCGTACGATATTCACCTTCAGACCCCCTGTCTCCATACACTCCCTCCACCCACCCCTGATGCACTCCCACCTTCACATCAAAGTCACCACTGTTCCCGTCCTTCGTCCTTACAGCTGTGCGCGCTCTTCCATACATTGCCATCACTACTCTGATCAACCATTCCTCCACCCCTAACCTCCTCAATGCCCATGTCACTACTTCATGTGGAACCCTATCGAATGCTTTCTCCAGATCAACAAACCCAAGAAACAACCTCCTACTCCCCTCCATGCACCCCTCCTGCAACCGCCTCACAATAAAAAGCGCGTCTGTCGTTCCTCCCCCCGGCACAAATCCAAACTGCATTTCATCAATCTTCACCCTCTTCCCCATCCTCCCCTCCAACACCCCCTCCAACACCCCCTCCAATACCTTCACTCCATGCTCCAGCAACTCCATCGCTCGATACGAGCCACAGTCCAGAGGGTCACTCTTCCCCTTGTATTGAGGGACGAGGGTACTCAGCTCCCAATCCACTGGAATGCGGCCCTCCCCCACCACCAGATTGCAGATCTCTGTCATTCTCTTCACACCCCAATTTCCCGCTGCCTTCAACACACCCCCCACAACTCCCGTCGGCCCTCCCGCCCTTCCACTCTTCATTGGCCTTATCGCTTCCTCAACTTCCTTCTCGGTTATCTTCTCTGCCGGTCCTAAAACTGGGTTACTCACTATGTTGCCATCCCATTCATTCTCTGTATTCAACAGCATTTCCATATATCTCTTCCATCTTCCTTTAATTCCATCTGGGTCCACAACGATTTGTCCCACTTCATCCTTCAAGCAACTCACCCCCATCACATCACACCTCTCTTTCGCTATCTGCTTTGCAATCCTGAATACCGCTCTCCGACCCTCCCCGAAACCCAAGCGTTCTCCGAACATACCCTTATTATCTTATCACCCCATAAAATGTTAGGACGTTAGGCCCCATAATAAAAATTATTATCTTATCACCCTCGTGCGCATCACTTTTGGTAGAATTCCGATTTTTATTTTTTTTCGATCGTCTTTTCGGTCTTTCTTTGCTCGAAAAGCGGACGATTCCTTCCGAATAACAACAAACGATTCCTTTCGCGCTCCGGAAGTCATCGGATCGATAGTTTTTACTTTATGCACATGCGCATTTACCACAATGTTATGTATTTGACCTTGACCGTCAATGCGCCAGCAAACACCGGTGATATTTGAATTTGGCTTTGGCAAAAACAAAACAAACAAAAAAACACCCTCCCTCATCACTTCTCCAGCCTGGATAGGGTGATACGATAATAATTTTTTTTAATGGGGCCTTATTTTTTGTCACACACGGGAATGAAGGAATGCGAAGCGTCCATCTGAACAGAACACACGGGTTTATTCCCAAACCACAAAACACGCAAACACCACAATAAATTGAACAATAATGGTGGTGGTTCATGTGCAGCCACCCAGCTGCTGGTTGCATCATTTTTCTGTGGGCACATCTGCCACTGATGCAATGCCTCTCCATAACCAGTTATCTGTTACTAATTTTGCCGACCTCAGAAGAATGACAGGCTGAGTCAACCTCAGTCAACAGGATTCAAACTCAGGACCTTAGGATCCCAAGCCTGCCACCCTAACAATTAGGCCAACACCAGGTGAATAATAATGATTTAACTGTACCACAAATTGTCCACTGTGTGTGCAAAAAATAATCTGTTCGGGGTACCACAAATTGACCACTGTGTGTACAAAAAAAATAATCTGTTCGGGGTACCACAAATTGTCCACTGATGTCACGTGCGTCCACATTGGCTCCTGACGTCATATAGTTATGACCAACGTGTTATTTGAGATAAACACGATTGCACACAATCGATGATGAAATAAATTATTTATTTTAATTTCCTTAGTCATGTGCTGTTGCAGCACCTTGAGCCTCAGATCGATGACACAATGTCCATGAGTGACAGGTGTGAAGCGGGTTGCACCATCCCAGAGGAGCGAGCAGTACTCCAATTCAGTTTTGTACAAAGGCCTTGTAGCACCATTGGAGGGTCAGATTTCCAAATGACATTTCTATGGCTTGAGACTCGCTCTGGATGCCAATTATGACAAGTGGTGTGCTCCATGATATGTGGTGCTGGCTGATGGTGTGGCCCAGCATTTGGAGATACTGTAGCGGCTACCGCTGGGTATACACAATCGCCTTGCACCTACCGAGGACGCGGAGCGATCACCATGCCGGGCTCGTCCAGGACGCCCGGGCATGCCCGCTCTCGACTTGCCAGGCCTCGTCCGGGACGCCCGGGCATGTCCAGACACGCCCGGGCATGCCCGCTCTCGACTTGCCAGGCCTCGTCCAGGACGCCCGGGCACGCCCCCTCTCGCCTTTCCCGGGCAAACGCTCCGGGATAATGTGTATATATATTGCTGCCCGATAAACCGGCTTTTCAGAGTACCCGAGTTGATTTGACACAATAAAGAAACTCGGACGAATTCCAGCTTTTTGTCGCGTCCATTCCTCCGATTTACGTTGGAGCATAGCTCCTACATTGGTGACCCGACATGGACACGGCAGTTGCCCTCAAACTGCCTACCTTCTGGGAGGCTCACGTGGCGGTTTGGTTCGCCCAGGCGGACTCCCTGTTCGCCCTGCGAGGCATCACGGCCGACGACACCCGCTTCCACCATGTGGTAGCAGCACTCGGCTCAGCCACCGCGGCCCACGCCCTGAGCCTCCTCGAGAGCCTACCAGCCGCTGACAAATACGACACGATTAAAAAGCTCCTCCTCGACGCTTTCACCCTCTCATCAGCGGAACGTGCACGGCGCCTGCTCGACCTGCCCGAGCTCCGCGACACGCGCCTGTCCGAGCGAATGGACTACATGCTTTCGCTGCTCGACGAGCACTCTCCAGCATTCCTGTTCCGGGAGCTGTTCCTCCGTCAGCTGCCTAGCCCGGTACGCCTCGCCCTGGCAAGCACGACGATCACGGATCCCCGCGCCCTCGCCAGGGAAGCCGACAAGATCTCCGCGGCAGGCCAACGCATTGCAGCAGCGACCTGGGGCCCACCGCCGTCCGACGCAACGCCCATGGCGCCCGAGCACCCGGAACCGTCGACGACCGAACTGCCGACGCAATTGGCGGCCGCTACGCCGCGCCGACCACCTCCAGCACGACGACCGGGGCCTTCACCTGACCAGGCGTGGTGTTATTATCATGCCAGGTTCGGACAGAAGGCCCGGACATGCCGACCCCCGTGCACCTTCGGCAAGCCGGGAAACGGCCGGGCCGGCGTTCATTACCAGCCATGAGCGCCGGCCACACGGGCAACTTACTTTTCATCACGGACAAAGCGTCCGGACGGCGCTTCCTGTGTGACACCGGCGCCCAACTGAGCGTCATACCCGCCTCCGATCAAGACAGGCAGTCCGCAGTTTGCGGCCCCTCCTTGGTTGCGGCCAACGGATCGGCCATCCGCACTTTCGGCCCGCGCAACGTCACCCTCTGCTTCGGCGGCCAACGCTTTAATTGGACTTTTGTAACCGCAAGCGTGCCCATGGCTCTGCTAGGCGCTGACTTCCTCTGCGCACACGGACTGCTGGTGGACGTCCAACGGCGTCGCCTCATCAACGCCGAGACCTTCAGCTCCCTGGCATGCACATTGAGCAGCTCCGCTCCGACCGAGCTGGCATGCGCCCTCCCGGCGGCGAACGAGTTTGCTCGCCTGCTCACGGAGTTCCCGGCCCTCACGCGGCTGACGTTTTCGGCCGTCGCAGTACGACATGGGATCGAGCACCACATACCAACCATGGGCCCGCCGGTCTACGCCAGAGCCCGCCGCCTCGACCCAGCCACGCTCGCCGTGGCCAAAGCTGAGTTCGACGCTTTGGAACACCTCGGCATCGTGCGGCACTCCGATAGCGCGTGGGCTTCGCCACTACACATCGTCCCAAAACCAGGAGGCGGCTGGCGCCCATGTGGCGACTACCGCCGCCTTAACGACGCTACCACCCCCGACAGGTATCCGATCCCGCACATCTAAGACTTCTCCGCCCGTTTGGCAGGACGGGTCATTTTTTCAAAGATCGATTTAATACGGGGATACCACCGGGTACCTGTCAGGGCGGCCGACGTCCCAAAAACGGCCGTCATCACGCCGTTCGGCTTATTCGAATTCCTGCGAATGCCGTTTGGCCTCAAGAACGTGGCTCAGGCGTTCCAGCGCTTGATGGACGGCGTGCTGCGCGACCTGCCGTTCCTCTTCGTTTACCTGGACGACATCCTCGTCGCCAGCACGTCCCGGGCCGAGCACCTCCTCCACTTCCGAACACTGTTCGGGCGCCTCAGCGAGCACGGCCTCATCGTCAACCTGGCCAAATGCCACTTCGGCATGACGGCCGTTGATTTTTTGGGCCACCACATCACCAAGAACGGGGCCGTGCCGCTGCCAACCAAGGTCGAGGCCATCACCACGTTTCCGCGTCCCCGCTCCATAAAGGCCCTGCAGGAATTCCTGGGAATGGTGAATTTCAATCACCGCTTCGTGCCCCGCGCTGCTCAACTCATGCGGCCCCTCTACGAAGCCCTCCGGGGCAAGCCGGCCAAGCACGACGTCGTCTGGTCTGCAGCAATGGACGCGGCCTTTAAAAGCTCAAAGCGGGCCCTCGCCGACGCAACACTGCTCGCTCACCCGGTGCTCAACGCTCCCATCGCCCTCACCACGGATGCCTCCGACTACGCGGTGGGCGCCGTACATGAGCAATGGGTGGATGGGGTTTGGCAGCCACTCGCTTTTTTCAGCCGGCAACTCCGGCCGAACGAGCTCAAATATAGCACGTTTGACCGTGAGCTCCTCGGTCTACACCTGGCCGTTCGCCATTTCCGCCACCTCCTGGAGGGCCGACCCTTCACTGCGTTCGTCGACCACAAGCCGTTGGTTTATGCAATGGCCAAGGTCACGGAGCCGTGGTCGGCCCGCCAACAGCGCCACCTCTCCGCCGTGTCGGAGTTTACCACGGACATCCGGCACGTCGCCGGCAAAGACAACGCCGTGGCCGACTGTCTTTCTCGGGCCAGCGCGAACGCGGTCCACCTCGGCGTGGACTTCGCACTTATGGCGGCGGCCCAAACCACCGACACCACAGTGCAAGCCCTCCGGGCGGCGGACACGGGCCTCCGCCTGGCCGACATCCCCTTCGCGGACACTGTCCTGCTCTGCGACGTCTCCCAAGGCCAGCCTCGCCCCATCGTGCCCGTTACCTGGCAACGCCGCATCTTCGCCTCCCTCCACGGCCTTTCCCACCCGGGCCGGAAAGCTTCCCAGAAGCTGGTGTCGGCGCGATTCGTCTGGCATGGCCTTCGACAGGACGTCTGCGATTGGACCAGCACCTGCACAGCCTGCCAACAGGCCAAGGTCCACCGACACACCCAGGCCCCGCTGGCACCTTTCACCGTGCCCGAACGACGTTTTGACCACGTCAACGTGGACCTGGTGGGCCCCCTCCCCCCATCACGGGGTTTCACACACCCGCTCACCATGGTGGACAGGACCACCAGGTGGCCGGAGACCGTTCCCCTCGTCTCCACCACCACCGCCAACGTGGCGCAGGCTTTCATCGCCACCTGGGTCGCCCGCTTCGGCGCACCGGCGGACATCTCGTCGGACCACGGACCACAGTTCACCTCCGAGCTGTGGGGCATGGTCGCCCGCAACCTGGGGGTCAAGCTCCACCGTACTACTGCCTACCACCCCCAAGCCAACTGGTTGTGCGAGCGATTCCACCGCTCCATGAAGGCCGCGCTCATGGCCGGCCTTCAGGACGGCGGTTGGGCCGACCGGCTGCCGTGGGTCCTTTTGGGCCTCCGCACGGCCCCCAAGGAGGACCTCCGGGCGTCCACCGCCGAGCTTGTCTACAGCCAGGTGCTACGCGTCCCGGGCGAATTCGTGCCCGATGCTACCAGTCCCTGGTCCGCAGCTCACCAGCGCTCGGACCTCCAAGAGACCGCCCGACGGTTTGCCCCCGTGCCAACGTCCCACCACGGTGACCCCCAGTCCTACGTCCCCCCAGCGCTTCGCACAGCGGAGTACGTTTTTGTGCGTCATGACGCACATCGGGGGCCACTCCGGCCGCCGTACGACGGGCCCTTCCAGGTCCTGCGACGGGACGACAAGTCGTTCGTCATCGACATCGGCGGCAGGTCGGACCGGATTGCGGTGGACCGCCTCAAGCCGGCGCACGTGGACATCGACCAACCGCCACGGTTGGCCCTTCCGCCGCGGCGAGGCCGCCCCCCGTCCACGGTGCCCCCCACTGGACCGCCCACCACCACACCGGACCCCCCCCCCATGACCCACCAGGGGTCGCTTCGGCCGGGTCATCAGGACCCCCCTTAAATTGACCCTGCCGGTGCAAGTCGATTCTGGGGGGACGTGTGTCATGGCTACCGCTGGGTATACACAATCGCCTTGCACCTACCGAGGACGCGGAGCGATCACCATGCCGGGCTCGTCCAGGACGCCCGGGCATGCCCGCTCTCGACTTGCCAGGCCTCGTCCAGGACGCCCGGGCACGCCCCCTCTCGCCTTTCCCGGGCAAACGCTCCGGGATAATGTGTATATATATTGCTGCCCGATAAACGGGCTTTTCAGAGTAACCGAGTTGATTTGACACAATAAAGAAACTCGGACGAATTCCAGCTTTTTGTCGCGTCCATTCTTCCGATTTACGTTGGAGCATAGCTCCTACAATACTATACATTTGGAGATACAGCATTCTCCTTCCTCCAAATCCTGGTGGCGTCTGGTCAAATCCGTTTCTGGTGTTTGTTCCCCCTCCATCCCCTCCCTTACCTCAAATGGCGACACAGTTGACACCGCACGTGACAAAGCCGAATGCCTCAACTCTGTGTTTGCCTCAAAATGTTGTGTCCCAAACCCATCTCTCTCTGTTCCCACCTTTCCCAGTCGAACCCAAATGCTCCTGGACTCTGTGTCCTTCTCTCCTGACAAGGTGGAGAAGTTTTTTAAAATCAAACCTCGACTCTGATTCTGCAACTGGACCAGACGGCATCAGCCCACGGGTCCTAAAACCCTGCTCTGCCGCTCTATCTCACCCTCTCTCTGTTCTTTTCACCCTCTCTTTTGCTCAAGGTCATCTGCCAGCATCTTGGAAATCAGCAAACATTACCACTTTACACAAAAAGGTGCAAAAACAGATCCTTGCAACGACAGACCAATCAGCCTGCTTTCAATTATCAGCAAAGTCATGGAATCCATCATTGCTTCGGATATCAAATCCTTCCTCTTCTCCAATGGCTTGATGTCTGATCATCAATTTGGATTCAGACCAGGTCATTCTACTCTGGACATGTTGCTTCTGCTGTCTCAACAATGGATGGAGGTCCTCAATGCCAAACAGGAAATCAGAGCCGTCTCACTTGACATATCACGTGCCTTCGATACGGTCTGGCACCCAGCTCTGCTCACAAAACTCTCCTCCTATGGTATCCATGGAAATCTCCACTCATGGCTTGCGGACTTCCTCTCTGGTCGTAGGCAATGTGTGGCCCTGAATGGATTTCTCTCATCTCCCTTTCCTGTTCTGGCTGGAGTTCCCCAAGGTAGTGTTCTGGGCCCTGTGCTATTTCTGGTCTTCATCAATGATCTCTCCGACTCTCTGGAAAATCCTCTCTATCTCTTTGCTGATGACTCCACAATCTGCCGCTCCATTCCTCATCCCTCAGATCGGCAGTCTGCAGCCTCCTCACTCTCTGCAGACCTGGACAAAATCACAGACTGGTCAAACAAGTGGAACATGTCTTTCAATCCTGACAAATGTCACACTCTCACAATGTCTCTCCGAAAGGACCGACTGGAAAACCCTCCCATCTACGTTCTCAACAATCCTCTCCAAGAAGTTCTGTCGCTCAAGCTTTTGGGTGTCACTATCTGCCATGATCTTTCTTGGGAAAACCACATTTCCAAGCTGGCCTCCAAAGCTAGTCGCTGACTGGGCATCCTCCGTCGTGCGAAGTCCTTCCTTGGCACACCTGAGCTCCTCACCACATACAAGGCTTTCATCCGCAGCTCAATGGAATACTGTTCCCCCCTCTGGGCTGGTGCTCCTGCCTCACACCTAGCTCGGCTTCATGCTGTTGAGGCCAAAGCTTTCAGAATCATTGGAATCTCCTGCGATGAAGTCAACTCCGAGGGCCTTTCACTCACTCACCGCAGGCAGGTTGGTGGTCTTTCTGTCTTCTACAGACTCCTCTCCGGCCTTGCTCCCCCAGCTCTCTCTGTGCTCTGTCCCCCCAATATTCCTTCAGGTCGCACAAGATCTGCCTGCAACCCTCTTATGGTTAAACTGCCAAAATCTAGGCTCTCTGCTCACCTTCACTCTTTCATTCCCCTTTTCTCCCGCCTCTGGAACAAACTCCCCCACTCCCTTCAATCCCACTCCTCCCTCCAGGTCTTTAAAACAGCTGTTCACCACCATCTCTTATCTTCCCCCATCCAAAACCTTGATCTTTTCTTCCCCAGGTAATTCACCCCAGAGTCCTTGCAGTGTTCATATGTTTTATACCTCTCCCACCTCCCCCCAAGTCCTCCCGTTGTCCCTGCTCTCAAATGTTGTGTTTGTGTCCTTCCCCCTCACTCCCCATCTTGTCTGCCGCTCACCTTGTTTTTTGTGTTTTGTGTGTCGGTTTGACTTTTTGTGTGATTAATGTTAGCTCTTTCACGAGCCTCGATCTTGTATACAAAAAAAAAAAAAAAAAACTAAACCTATTCACGGTAGTTCATTTAGGAAACGCGTTGGACAAGTTGGGTTCGTTTGCCAATCCTTCCAGAGAGACAGAGTTTGAGATGCACCTGGAATGATCGACGTGTGATAAGTGTGTTAATGTTATCGGTGATGTTGGTTCGAGGTCCTCCCTCCAATGGAGAGGTTTCTTGAATTATCCAAAAATGCATAAGGAATATAGAGACAGCCCCGAAGATGTTAATCGACCAGCTCTGAAATAAATGGTAACCATGGTGAGTGGTGACTGTTAACCATGGTAACGAAAGAACTCAAATTTGAATGCAATTTTGGTTCGAACTCATTGACGTCACAAGGGGCGTGACTTTATGACGTCACAGAGCGTGGGAAACTTGTTGGCATTGCCACGGCGCGCTGAGTTCCATTTGCAGCATTGTTTCTCTGCAGAGATGTCGCGCATCTTCATGCTCGTTCTTGCCTGCTTTTTGGACTCTGCTGTTACCTGAGATATCTGCCGCATCTTCAACAGGTGAGTTTTAAATGAGTATTGACGGAATTGTGGGGGAAGTTGGGGGGTGGTCCAGCCCAACCCTTCATGTGTGGTGTGCAGACAGGGGACCCAAGAGGGGTAGGGGCGTAGGCGGGGTAACTACCCCAAGGACTGAACCTAATAAATAATACTAATAGTAATAGTAAGAAGGCCCCGTGATTATCTATCTATATATATATATAAAACACAGTTTGTGTGTGTGTGTGTGTGCGTGTGTGTGTGTAATGTTACCGATAGACTCCGAAACGGAGAGGCTCACGTGCTTGATATTTGGCATAGACATGGCCATTGAGCCTGGGACGAACATGGCCGAGACCATATTTGACGAGATCCATATTTTTTATTCATATTTACCTCAGCGCATTTCAGCGAAGTACCCGCTAATCTCAGCCAGTGCGAGCAGCTCGCTGATTCGCTCAGAGCGATCACGTGATGTTCCATCCCGTCACACGTCACACGTTTGCACGTGATTCAGGGCGAAAAGCCATTACGTTTTTCACCTTTATGCGACCGTGTTTTGTGTCGATTTTGTGCGATATGAATTAAATTTTAATTCATATTTCGTGTTTACGAATTCGAATACGAAGGATTTCCCCTTTCCCCTTTCGATTTCGAATACGAATCGAATACGAGCTTGAGTCGAGAGGGCGCATGTACGGGTCTCCCCTCCCCCACCCGGCAATGCCGGGTACTTCTGCTAGGATCACGTGATGTTCCAACTTTGCCGTCATAATCTCACAGTTATGCGTTCGCACGTAATTCAGTTTTTTCACATTTCAGCGAGGAACATTGCCATTCACACCACATAGGTTTTTTTTCACTTTCATCTGATATTTGTGATTTATTTCAAACAAACTGTATTTCCCATCTACACGGCCATGTATTCCTATTAACGTTATGTAAAGTACATAAATTGTGTGGATTACATCATTTCTGGATGTGATCAATTGCCAGTAACCATCTATATCCCTCCCCTCCCCTTCCCTCCTCCCCCTCCCCTTCCCTCCTCCCCCTCCCTTTCCCCCCTCCCCCTCCCCCTACCCTTCCCCCCCTTCCCCCTCCACCCTACCCTCTCCCCTTCCCCCCTCCCCTTTCCCCTCCCCTCCCCCTCCCTTTCCCCCATGCCCCTCCCTTTCCCCCCTACCCCTTCCTTTCTGCCCTACCCCTTCCCCATCCCCCTCCCCCTTCCCCCTCCCCTCCCCCTCCCTTTCCTCCATGCTCCTCCCTTTCCCCCCTACCCCTTCCTTTCTGTCCTACCCCTTCCCCTCCCCCACCCTCCTCCCCTCCCCCTCTCCCTCCACCTCCACCTCCCCCTCCTCCATCCCCCCACCCTCCCACTCCTCTCCCCCTCCCATCCCTCCCCCTTCCCCCCTCTCCTCCCCTCCCCCTCACCTCCCCTCCCCCCATCCTCCCACTCCTCTCCCCCTCCACCGTCTCCCCTCCCCTCCCCCTCCCCTCCCCCCTCCCCTCCCCCCTCCCACTCCCCCTCCCTTTCTCCCCTGCCCCTCCCCCTACCCTCCCCTTCCCTTCTCCCTCCACCCTACCCTCTCCCCTTCCCCCCCTCCCCCTTTCCCCTCCTCTCCCCCTCCCCTCCCCCTCCCTTTCCCCCATGCCCCTCCCTTTCCCCCTACCCCTTCCTTTCTGCCCTACCCCTTCCCCATCCCCACCCCTTTCCCTCATGCTCCTCCCTTTCCCCCCTACCCCCTTCCTTTCTGTCCTACCCCTTCCCCACCCCTCTCCCCCTCCCCCCTCCACCTCCCCTCCCCGCTCCCCTCACCCTCCACCTCCACCTCCCCACCCCCTCCACCTCCCCCACCCCCTCACCCTCCCCCTCACCACCCTCCCACTCCTCGCTCCCCCCACCCTCCCACTCCTCCCTCCCCCCACCCTCCCACTCCACCCTCCCACTCCTCCCTCCCCCCACCCTCCCACTCATCCCTCCCCCACCCTCCCACTCCTCCCTCCCCCCCACCCTCCCACTTCTCTCCCCCTCCCCCCCACCCTCCCACTCCTCTCCCCTCCCCCCACCCTCCCACTCCTCCCTCCCCCCTACCTTCCCACTCCTCCCTCCCCCCCCACCCTCCCACTCCTCTCCCCCTCCCCCCACCCTCCCACTCCTCTCCCCCTCCCCCCCACCCTCTCACTCCTCTCCCCCTCCCATTCCTCCCCCTCCCCCTCCCCCTCTCCTCCCCCTCCACCCTCTCCTCCCCCCTCCCCCTCCCCCCTTCTCCCCTCCCCCTCCCCTCTTCTCCCCTCCCCTCCTCCTCCCATCCCCCTCCCCCCTTCTCCCCTCCCCCTCCCCCTCCCCCCTTTTCCCCTCCCCCTCCCCTCCCCCTCCCCCCTTCTCCCCTCCCCATCCCCTCCCCCCTTCTCCCCTCCCCTCCCCTCCCCCTCCCCCCTTCTCCCCTCCCCTCCCCTCCCCCTTTCTCCCCTCCCCTCCCCTCCCCCTCCCCCCTTCTCCCCTCCCCATCCCCCTCCCCCTTCTCCCCTCCCAACCCCCTTCTCCCCTCCCCCTTCTCCCCTCCCCTCCCCCCTTCTCCCCTCCCCTCCCCCCTTCTCCCCTCCCCCTCCCCTCCCCCTCCCCCTTCTCCCCTCCCCTCCTCCTCCCCCCTTCTCCCCTCCCCTCCCCTCCCCCCTTCTCCCCTCCCCTCCCCCTCCCCCCTTCTCCCTCCCCTCCCCCCTTCTCCCCTCCCCTCCCCCCTCCCCCCTCCCCTCCCCCCTCCCCTCCCCCCTCCCCCTCCCCCCTCCCCTCCCCCTCCCCTCCCTCTCCCCTCCCCTCCCCCCTCCCATCCCCCCCTCCCCCCTCCCCTCCCCCGAGACAGTGTCCATTACATTTTTGAGTCCACTGTTTGCCATCAGTGTGCCAACTGAACCTATGAAGCTCATCAATGTGTGCATGCCTCATAGCCTATGGACAAAGTTACAGAACAAGTCAGGGTATACCCATGTGGTATGTAATGCTACACGATGAAGTTGCTGATCAACAGTGAATATAGTGATGTGTTGGCCAGTTTCTTGAGTAAGACATTGTGCAGAATCGTATCATGGTCAGAATGTACCACATCAATCAACGGTGTGTATATTGCTTTGGTTGAAAGATTTGGGGAATGTCCTTGCTCACGTGCCAACTTTGTGTTGAAGCCATTGAATTCCGGAGTATCTTCTTGAATGGTTATGTCCCGTAAAAATTCAAAATCTAAATCGCATGCCCGACAAAATTTATATGGGTATGCATATACCTGGTATACATATATGGGTATACATAGTATTTGAGACAGATAAATCCAATAAAAACAATCATTTATTTTTGACATGTACGGTGATATTTTGACTAGAGTGAAGTCCATAGCATTACATCGCAAATCCTCACCTCCCGCCTAAAGCAAACTTGAAAGGTGGCAAAAAGTTCCACCAGGAATGAGCCAATATCAACTTTTGAATTAAAAAATTCTTCTGATTTGACCCCTGCGACCCCAAGTCCCCACCCCTGGAGCATGAACCGAGGGTCAAATCGAAAAAAAATGGCATCCCCCAATGTTAATTGCACACATCGTTTCATTAAAAGTGTTTTAAAATGTACATGTATTTGCATTTTTTGGTATTTGACCTTTTGACCCCACCCTAGATGGTGGGGCCAAATATGATTCTGCTCCCGCATCTTCTTTCAATGTGGTGATCATAACTACCAAGTTTGGTGAATTTCTGCACAAGATTTTGGAGGAGATAGCATGCCTGACGGAGAGACGAACAAACGGACGGACAGACGGAGCCGATTACAATTACATTGTGATGCAACACCGCTGCCCTACTTGATCTCTGAGTCACACAAACAATGTACCTGTTCTCAAGCAGTGGTGTAGTGATGGTTTGTGGCGCTTGGAGCGAAGGTCAAAAATACCGCCGCCCTGCAGGCATTGACATGGTCAGAAATTCCGATTGAGGGGGTACATATGAAGGAGCTTCAGCTTCCCCAGTGGGCTCAGCAATTTTTGTCCCCCGTCGCACCGCGGAGCGAAAGGGGGACTATGGTTTTCCCCTTCGTCCGTGTGTGCGGGCGTACGTGCGTGTGTGTGCGCGTAAGCGAAGCACCGAATTCTAATTTGGTGTGTGGGTGCAACCCACGTCAAAATCCAAGATGGCCGCCGCCATGTACGTATGAACGTTGTGAGCGGAATATGTTGAAAAATAAGCGAAGTACCAACTTCTAATCTGGTGTGTGGGTGTATCTAGGCCGAAGGAAGAACGCTATTGAAAATTGGGTCGCCACGTCAAAATACAAGATGGCCGCCACCATATATATGTCTGAACCTTGTGAGCGAAATATCTTGAAAAATAAACGAACTACTAACTTCTAATCTGATGTGTGGGTGTATCTACACATAAGGGAGAACACTATTGAAAATTGTGTCGCCACGTCAAAATCCAAGATGGCCGCCTTGCGTCTTCCACTTTGTCAACTCACATCACTTCACCGACGGGGGACCTAGGCGTAACGCTTGTTTTCCTGGTGTTTAACTGGGCCCTGGTGTTTTTTCCTGGTGTTTCTCCTCAAACACTATATTTTCATTCCAAACAGCAGCATTCATCACGCCAATCACAAATTAACACTATATTAATAATACTGAAGGAGCTGTGGCTCCCACGTCGATCGAAAGAATGGACGCGACAAAAAGCTTGAATTCATCTGAGCTGCTTTATTAGAATCAAACACTCAGGCACTCTCGGAAAAACGTTTTACGGTCGGCAATATATATCTATTCCGCCAGGGGGTTTGCCCAGGCCTGGCGCCAGGGGGCGTGGCCCCGCGGGCCGGCTGCGGCCTGGCAAGCCGAGGGCGAGCCTGCCCGGGCGTCCCGACCGAGGCCTGGCAAGTCGAGCGCGGGCCTGCCCGGGCGTCCTGGACGAGCCCGGCCTGGTGATCGCTCCGCGTCCTTGATAGGTGCAAGGCGATTGTGTAACCCCAGCGGCAGCCGCTACACACGTCCCCCCAGAATCGACTTGCACCGACAGGGTCAACTTGAGGGGGGTCCTGATGACCCGGCCGAAGCGACCCCTGGTGGGTCGTGGGAGGGGGTCCGGTGAGGTGGTGGGCGGTCGAGTGGGGGGCACCGTGGACGGGGGGCGGCCTCGCCGCGGCGGGAGGGCCACCCGTGGTGGGTGGTCGACGTCCACGTGCGCCGGCTTGAGGCGGTCCACTGCAATCCGGTCCGACCTGCCGCCGATGTCGATGACGAACGACTTGTCGTCCCGTCGCAGCACCCGGAAGGGCCCGTCGTACGGCGGCTGGAGTGGCCGCCGATGTGCGTCGTGACGCACAAAAACATACTCCGCGGTGCGGAGTGCTGGGGGGGACGTAGCGTCGTGACGCACAAAAACATACTCCGCGGTGCGGAGTGCTGGGGGGACGTAGGACTGGGGGTCACCGTGGTGGGATGTCGGCACGGGGGCAAACCGTCGGGCGGCCTCCTGGAGGTCCGAGCGCTGGCGAGCTGCGGACCAGGGGCTGGTAGCGTCGGGCACGAATTCGCCCGGGACGCGTAGCACCTGGCCATAGACCAGCTCGGCGGTGGATGCCTGGAGGTCCTCCTTGGGGGCCGTGCGAAGGCCCAAAAGGACCCACGGCAGCCGGTCGGCCCAACCGCCGTCTTGAAGGCCGGCCATGAGCGCGGCCTTCATGGAGCGGTGGAATCGCTCGCACAACCCGTTTGCTTGGGGGTGGTAGGCCGTAGTACGGTGGAGCTTGACCCCCAGGTTGCGGGCGACCGCGCCCCACAGCTCGGAGGTGAACTGTGGTCCGCGGTCTGACGAGATGTCCGCCGGTGCGCCGAAGCGGGCGACCCAGGTGGCGATGAAGGCCTGCGCCACGTCGGCGGTGGTGGTGGAGACGAGGGGAACGGCCTCCGGCCACCTGGTGGTCCTGTCCACCATGGTGAGCAGGTGTGTGAACCCTCGTGATGGGGGAAGGGGGCCCACCAGATCCACGTTGACGTGGTCGAAACGTCGTTCGGGCACGGTGAAAGGTGCCAGCGGGGCCTGGGTGTGTCGGTGGACCTTGGCCCGTTGGCAGGCGGTGCAGGCGCTGGTCCAATCGCGGACGTCCCGACGAAGGCCGTGCCAGACGAAACGCGCCGACACCAGCTTCTGGGAAGCTTTCCGGCCCGGGTGGGAAAGGCCGTGGAGGGAGGCGAAGATGCGGCGTTGCCAGGTGACGGGCACGATGGGGCGAGGCCGGCCTTGGGAGACGTCGCAGAGCAGGACAGTGTCCGCAGCAGGGGATGTCGGCCAGGCGGAGGCCCGTGTCCGCCGCCCGGAGGGCTTGCACCGTGGTGTCGGTGGTTTGGTCCGCCGCCATGAGCGCAAAATCCACGCCCAGGTGGACCGCGTTCGCGCTGGCCCGGGAAAGACAGTCGGCCACGGCGTTGTTTTTGCCGGCGACGTGCCGGATGTCCGTGGTAAACTCCGACACGGCGGAGAGGTGGCGCTGTTGGCGGGCCGACCATGGCTCCGTGACCTTGGCCATGGCGTAAACCAACGGCTTGTGGTCGACGAACGCCGTGAAAGGTCGGCCCTCCAGGAGGTGGCGGAAATGGCGGACGGCCAGGTGTAGACCGAGGAGCTCCCGGTCAAACGTGCTGTATTTGAGCTCGTTCGGCCGGAGCTGCCGGCTGAAAAAAGCGAGTGGCTGCCAAACCCCGTTCACCCATTGCTCATGTACGGCGCCCACCGCGTAGTCGGAGGCATCCGTGGTGAGGGCGATGGGAGCGTTGAGCACCGGGTGAGCGAGCAGTGTTGCGTCGGCGAGGGCCCGCTTTGAGCTTTGGAAGGCCGCATCCATTGCTGCGGACCAGGCGATGTCGTGCTTGGCCGGCTTGCCCCGGAGGGCTTCGTAGAGGGGCCGCATGAGTTGAGCAGCGCGGGGCACGAAGCGGTGATAAAAATTCACCATTCCCAGGAATTCCTGCAGGGCCTTTATGGTGCGGGGACGCGGGAAAGTGGTGATGGCCTCGACCTTGGTTGGCAGCGGCACAGCCCCGTTCTTGGTGATGTGGTGGCCCAAAAAATCAACGGCCGTCGTGCCGAAGTGGCATTTGGCCGGGTTGACGATGAGGCCGTGCTCGCTGAGGCGCCCGAACAGTGTTCGGAGGTGGAGGAGGTGCTCGGCCCGGGACGTGCTGGCGACGAGGATGTCGTCCAGGTAAACGAAAAGGAACGGCAGGTCACGCAGCACGCCGTCCATCAAGCGCTGGAACGCCTGAGCCGCGTTCTTGAGACCAAACGGCATCCGCAAGAACTCGAATAAGCCGAACGGCGTGATGACTGCCGTTTTAGGGACGTCGGCCGCCCTGACAGGTACCTGGTGATATCCCCGTATGAGATCAATTTTTGAAAAAATGACCCGTCCCGCCAGACGGGCGGAGAAGTCTTGGATATGCGGGATCGGGTACCTGTCGGGTGTTGTAGCGTCATTAAGACGGCGGTAGTCGCCACACGGGCGCCATCCACCCCCCCGGCTTTGGCACGATGTGCAGTGGCGAGGCCCACGCGCTATCGGAGCGCCGCACGATGCCGAGGTGCTCCAACGCGTCGAATTCGGCCTTCGCAACGGCAAGCTTGGCTGGGTCGAGGCGGCGGGCCCTGGCGTAGACCGGCGGGCCCGTGGTTGGTATGTGGTGCTCGATCCCATGCCGTACTGCGACGGCCGAAAACGTCGGCCGCGTGAGGGCCGGGAACTCCGCGAGCAGGCGAGCAAACTCGTTCGCCGCCGGGACGGTGCGTGCCAGCTCGGTCGGCGCGGAGCTGCTCAATGTGCATACCAGGGAGCTGAAGGTTTCAGCGTTGATTAAACGACGCCGTTGGACGTCCACCAGCAGTCCGTGTGCGCAGAGGAAGTCGGCGCCGAGCAGAGCCATGGGCACGTTGGCGGTTACAAACGTCCAAGCGAAGCGTTGGCCGCCGAAGCAGAGGGTGACGTTGCGCGGGCCGAAGGTGCGGATAGTCGATCCGTTGGCCGCAACCAAGGAGGGGCCGCAAACCGCGGATTGCCTGTCCTGGTCAGAGGCGGGCATGACGCTCACTTGGGCGCCGGTGTCGCACAGGAAGCGCCGTCCGGACGCTTTATCCGTGATGAACAGTAAGTTGCCCGTGTGACTGTGGCCGGCGTTCATGGCAGGTAATGAACGCCGGCCTGGCCGTTTCCCGACCCGCCGAAGGTGCACGGGGGTCGGCATGTCCGGGCCTTCTGTCCGAACCTGGCATGATAGGAACACCACGCTTGGTCGGGTGGAGGCTTCGGACGTCGTGCTGAACGTGGTCGGCTCGGTATAGCGGCCGCCAATTGCGTCGGCAGTTCGGCCGTCGAACGCGCCGGGTGCTCGGGCGCCATGGATGGTGCATCAGGCGGCGGCGGGTCCCATGTCGCCGCTGCGATGCGCTGTCCCGCGGCGGAGATTTTGTCGGCTTCTCTGGCAAGGGCCCGGGGATCTGTGATCGTCGTGCTTGCCAGGGCGAGGCGTACCGGGTTAGGCAGCTGACGGAGGAACAGCTCCCGGAACAGGAATGCCGGAGAGTGCTCGCCGAGCAGCGAAAGCATGTAGTCCATTCGCTCGGAAGGGCGCGTGTCGCCGAGCTCCGGCAAATCGAGCAGGCGCCGTGCGCGTTCCGCCGCTGGGAGGGCGAAAGCATCGAGGAGAAGCTTCTTAATCGCGCCGTATTTGTCCGCGGCTGGCGGTCTCTCGAGGAGGCTCAGGGCGCGGGCTGCGGTGGCTGAACCGAGCGCAGCGACCACGTGGTGGAAGCGGGTGTCGTCCGCCGTGATGCCTCGCAGGGCGAACAGGGACTCCGCTTGTGCGAACCAAACCGCCGCGTGAGCCTCCCAGAAGGTAGGCAGTTTAAGGGCGACTACCGTGTCCATGTCGATAGGTCACCAATGAAGGAGCTGTGGCTCCTACGTCGATCGAAAGAATGGACGCGACAAAAAGCTTGAATTCATCTGAGCTGCTTTATTAGAATCAAACACTCAGGCACTCTGGGAAAAACGTTTTACGGTCGGCAATATATATCTATTCCGCCAGGGGGTTTGCCCAGGCCTGGCGCCAGGGGGCGTGGCCCCGCGGGCCGGCTGCGGCCTGGCAAGCCGAGGGCGAGCCTGCCCGGGCGTCCCGACCGAGGCCTGGCAAGTCGAGCGCGGGCCTGCCCGGGCGTCCTGGACGAGCCCGGCCTGGTGATCGCTCCGCGTCCTTGATAGGTGCAAGGCGATTGTGTAACCCCAGCGGCAGCCGCTACAGGGGCAACACCCCTGGCGCTCACCTGGTAGGGTAAAGCAGTGCAATACACTGACTACAGGTATTTTAAAACAATTTCAAGGGTTGCTAGAGGACAGGGCAACATGTAGAATTATATTAACGTAATCATAAGACTTTAAACCAACAAACAAAAAAATACCTATTTTGGGCGGGCAACACCCCCTCCCTCAACCCCATATAGGGGTTCCCCCAACCCCAACCTCAACCCCATCCCTACCTCCTAAGACCCCAATTTTTCTAACGCCGTGAACAAACATTGTTACATCAAGGGTGATGAAGGTTGTGTTGGAGTTTCATCGAAATTGTGTGTGTAGCTTCGGAGGCAAAAGCAAATTCCTATTTTGGGGCATCAAACCCGGATCCACTTTGACCCCCGGTAGACCCCCTTAGTAATTATTGATTTTTTTTTAATGACAAAACAACCTGTCGTCACAACACAACAAAATAATATCATTTGTGCCAAATTTGTTCACAATCCCATCAGCGGTTTTGGAGTATTAGTTGCAAATGTTTACGGACGGACGGACGACGTGCCATCGCGTAAGCTCCCCGGAACAGCATTCCAGTTGAGGTAACGGGAACAGCATTAGTCAGGTTCACTATGTTAACAAATATAGTTTCGTTAAAATTTTTGGGAGATTAGCAAACCTGTACATTTTTTGGAATCATCCGAGCATGGAGAATCCGAAAATCAATGTTGGCATTTGCACAGACACCTGCATGACCGCCATTTTGGATTTTCAAAATGGCCGCCATAAAATACATATTTTGCGCTGTCTCGGCTTCTAGTCAACCTAGAAACTTAATTAAATATGCTAATCCCATGTTTTCTGGGTTAAGGAATCCAATAAAGGCCTCAAAATAGTGCTCAGGGTTATAGAAAAGCAACAAACAAAGGCAATTGAAAACCATTGTCTTTATATTTGTGATATAACCGTATTACATTGTGGCGGACACGAAAGCACTGATGTGGTGACATCCCCCGCACACCAAGTGGGGGTGGGCCACGCCCGGGAGAGAGGCGTGGCCTCACGATATAGACGGGGCGCGCAGCCCTGAGCAGCTCAGTGTTACAGTGAGCTCTTGAATAAAGACTCTTACAAATTACCGCGTTGTCCGCTTCCTCCTTGCTTACAAGTAGCGTGCGTAACACCGCGCTTTACTGGTGACCCTCGACGTTGGATCTGCCGTAGCGATCCTTCCAAACACGACGCCATTGCCATGGCCAACAACGCGATGTCGGTTAAACTTCCCGAATTTTGGGAGGCCCAGGCCGAAGTTTGGTTCGTCCAAGCCGAAGCCCAGTTTCAGCTTCGGCGCCTCACCGACGACGACACGCGCTACTGCCAAGTCGTCGCCTCCCTCGGGCCCGGCACGGCCGCTCGAGTTGTGTCCGTCCTTCGCCACCCACCGGACGGCCACAAGTACGAGGCACTCAAGCGGCTGCTCCTAGCCACGTTCGGCCTCACAGAGGACGCACAGGCCGACGGCCTCCTGGATCTCCCCGAGCTCGGCGACACGTGCCCGTCGGTCCGAATGGACCATATGCTGTCGCTGTTGGGCGACGAAGCCCCTGGTTCTCTATTCCGGGCGCTTTTCCGTCGCCAACTTCCAGCACATGTACGCCTCGCGTTGGCCGGGACCGTGCTAACGGAACCCCGAGCATTGGCCGCCGAGGCGGACAGGTACTTCGCGACTTCGGACACGCGGGCGAGAGTCGGTGCGGCCCACCTCGTGGATCCCGAGGCCGATGCTGATCCACAGCATCAGCTTCCACAGCATACACAGCATGCTGATACGCACCTCGTGGCCGCCGCCACGCCCCGCCCCCCGCCGCGGCGAAAACCGCCACCGTGGGGAAAACTGCTGGCTCCACCGGCCTGGCGGAGCCAGCCGCACTCCTCCAGCTCCACCACCTGGTGCCGGTTCCACGCCAGGTTCGGCCACGAGGCTCGACAGTGTCATCCGCCATGCTCCTTCGACAGGTCGGGAAACGCCCGGGCCGGCGCTCGATAGTGGCAATGAGCGCCGGCCGTTCGAACAGCCTGCTGTTCATCGCGGACACCTTATCCGGGCGCCGTTACCTGTGCGACACAGAAGCGCAGGTGAGTGTCGTTCCTGCCGGTACGTTGGAAAAGCACGCCGCGGGCGGGGGCCCCGCGCTGCTTGCCGCAAATGGGACGCCCATCCGTACGTACGGAAAATGCTGCCTCTCTCTGCGGTTCGGAGGGCAGGTTTTCCGATGGTCGTTCGTCACCGCCGACGTGCCCATGGCATTGCTTGGTGCGGACTTCCTGTGCGCAAATGGGCTCCTGGTCGACGTAAAGCACAGACGTCTTGTCCAGGCCGAGACGTTCAGCTCGCTCGCGTGTGCGCTGCCCAGCTCGTCGAGCAGCCAACTGAGCGGCTCACTGAGCGGCTTGCCAAGTGGCTTGCTGAACAGTTCGGTTCCGGCCACGTTGATCTGTACGCTTCCGGCAGCGGACGAATTCACCCGCCTCCTCGCCGGCTTCCCGGCCCTCACGCGGCCCACCTTCTCGGCGGGGGCCGTCAAGCACGGGGTGGCCCATCACATCCCCACCGTCGGGACACCGGTCTACGCCCGGGCACGCCGCCTCGAGCCGACAAAGCTGGCGGTAGCAAAAGCGGGGTTCGCTACCCTGGAGCGACTCGGCATCGTTCGGCGCTCGGAGAGTGCTTGGGCGTCGCCGCTGCACATCGTGCCGAAGCCCGGCGGGGGATGGCGACCGTGCGGGGACTATCGCCGTCTCAATGACGCCACCACCCCCGACCGCTACCCCGTCCCCCACATTCAGGACTTTTCCACCCGTTTGGCGGGCATGTCCTTCTTCTCGAAGGTGGACCTCATACGCGGTTACCATCAGGTCCCCGTCAGGCCGGAGGACGTCCGGAAGACGGCGGTCATCACGCCGTTCGGACTCTTCAAATTCCTGCGGATGCCCTTCGGTCTGAAGAATGCGGCTCAGGCGTTCCAGCGGCTGATGGACAGCGTCCTGCGCAACTTGGATTTTGTATACGTCTACCTGGACGATATCCTCGTCGCCAGCGCGTCCCACGAAGAGCACCTACACCACCTCCGCACGCTCTTCGAACGCCTGGGCCAGCATGGCCTGATTGTGAACCCCGCAAAGTGCCGGTTCGGCGTCGCCGAACTCGATTTTCTGGGGCACTGCGTCACCAGGCACGGAGCCGTCCCCCTGCCGGCCAAGGTGGAGGCGGTGAAGGGGTTTCCACGCCCCCGCACGATCAGGGGGCTGCAGGAGTTCCTGGGCATGGTGAACTTTTACCATCGGTTCCTGCCCCGTATCGCCCAGCTCCTGCGCCCCCTGCACGAAGCTCTCCGAGGTAAGCTGGGCAAAGGCGACGTCACCTTGACCGAGCAGATGGACGCGGCATTCACGGGCGCGAAGCTCGCCTTGGCTAACGCCACCATGCTCGCGCACCCGGCGCCCGATGCGCCGATCGCCCTCACCACAGATGCCTCGGACTACGCAGTGGGCGCGGTGCACGAGCAATGGGTGCATGGAGCTTGGCAACCGCTGGCGTTCTTTAGCCGGCAGCTTCGCCCGCCCGAACACCGTTACAGTACCTTCGACCGCGAGTTGCTCGGGCTTCACTTGGCGGTCAGGCACTTCTGCCATCTGCTCGAGGGCCTTGCATTCACGGCCTTCGTCGACCACAAGCCGCTGGTCTTCGCGATGGGCAAGGTCACCGAGCCGTGGTCGGCCCGGCAGCAGCGTCACCTCTCGGCCGTGTCCGAGTACACGACGGACATCCGGCACGTCGCGGGGAAGGACAACCCGGTGGCGGATTGCCTTTCCCGGGCCGTCGCCCACGCAGTCCACCTCAGCATCGACTATGCCCGGATGGCAGCGGACCAGGCCGCTTACCCCGACGTCCAGGCCTTGCGGACCGCCGTCACGGGCCTCCGCGTCACCGATGTGCCGTTCGACGGCGCAGGCGCGGCCCTCTTGTGTGACGTCTCCCTCGGGCGGCCTCGCCCCATCGTGCCCGCGGGCTGGCAGCGCCAGGTGTTTCACGCCATCCACGGCCTGTCCCACCCGGGCGTGAGGGCCTCCCAAAGGTTGATCGCCGACAAATTCGTCTGGCATGGCCTCAGGAAGGCCATCCGCGGCTGGGCCAGGACGTGCCTCGCGTGCCAGCGCGCCAAGGTGCACCGGCACACCCATGCCCCGTTGGCCCCGTTTACGGTGCCAGAACGCCGGTTTGACCACGTCCACGTGGACCTGGTGGGACCTCTGCCCCCCTCGCGGGGTTTCACCCACGTCCTCACCATGGTGGACCGCACCACACGGTGGCCGGAGGCCGTGCCCTTGGCGTCGACGACAGCGGCGGACGTCGCGCAGGCTTTCATCGCCACCCGGGTCGCCCGGTTCGGTGCCCCCTCAGACATCTCGTCCGACCGCGGCCCCCAGCTCTGGGGGGCGGTCGCGCAGGGGCTCGGGGTCCAGCTGCACTGAACCACGGCCTACCACCCCCAGGCTAACGGCCTGTGTGAGCGATTCCACCGCTCATTGGAGGCCACGCTCCGGGCCACCCTCCGTGACGGCGGCTGGGTCGACAGGCTCCCCTGGGTCCTGCTGGGCCTCCGGACGGCGCCCAAGGAGGACCTGCACGCATCCGCGGCGGAGGTGGTCTTCGGGCAACCGCTGCGGGTGCCGGGCGAGTTCCTCCCCGACTCCACGGCACCATGGTCCGCGGCACAGCAGCGCTCCGCTCTGCAGGAGACCGCCCAGAGGTTCGCCCCGGTGCCGACGGCACGCCACGGGCACCCACCGACGCACGTCGCCCCGTAGCTTCGCACGGCGGAGTACGTCTTCGTCCGCCACGATGCCCATCGGACACCACTGCGCCCCCCGTACGACGGGCCTTTCCGCGTGCTGGAGACCGGGGTGAAGCACTTCACCCTGGACATCGGCGGTACTCCTGACCGCGTTTCTGTGGACCGCCTCAAGCCGGCCCACCTCGACGTGGACCATCCACCGCCGGTGGCCTGACCCCCGCGTCGGGGCCGCCCCCCTGCGGGCGGACCCCCGGCACCACCCAGCCCCGCCGCCACGCCGCCCCCCGGTCCTGCACCCATCCCAGGGGCAGCCGGAGGCATCCCAGATGGCATCCCTGCATCCCAGACGCCGCCAGTCGCCAGGGGGCGCTACGGCCGGGTCATCCATTTGCCCCGCAAACTGACCCTTCAGGTGCGCGGGGATTCTGGGGGGGCGCATGTGGCGGACACGAAAGCACTGACGTGGTGACATCACCCCGCACACCAAGTGGGGGTGGGCCACGCCCGGGAGAGAGGCGTGGCCTCACGATATAGACGGGGCGCGCAGCCCTGAGCAGCTCAGTGTTACAGTGAGCTCTTGAATAAAGACTCTTACAAATTACCGCGTTGTCCGCTTCCTCCTTGCTTACAAGTAGCGTGCGTAAAACCGCGCTTTAACATAATACATGATATTGCAGGTCCTTTGAAGTTATAGGTATGGGTTTATAAAGCAAGAAAGCAGCCTTGTTAGTATCAGATTGAACTATAAGTCCTATACACAGGATCTACTAGGACTATACCATTCAGGAATATGCTTTTACAGATCTTCATCACTGTCCTGAGGGTCATTTTCGCAAAGGTGTCTACGCAAATGTAAACATTAATTTTTGGATTCCTCATGCTCTGAATATTCCAAAAATGTATAGTTTTGCTAATCTCCAAAAAATTTGAACGAATAAAACAGTCAACCTGACTACATTGGTAGCGCACGCGAACCGGATGTGACAGTTTATTAACCGGAAGTGATAACACAGGAAAAGCGCTCTGGACGCCCATCAAGTGTGGAGCCCGGAAAAGGATATGACGGCACAGTATGTTACAGGCTGTAACACAATGAAATGTGACAAAGGTGAAGGGATGTGAATACTTTCTGAAGGCACGTTGGCCTAGTATTACTATAGTAAAGCGTGCTGATTGCTTTGCTTATGGATGGGTCGGCAATCCATCAACTGATGAGTGATAAGTATTTGAATGTTAAAGTTTAGACAACATGTTGCTCAAAATGTCCAAAAGTGCAGTTTGGAACTATTTCGGGAATGTTACATGCTCACTTTGTTCAATAGACGTTGATCATCCCTGGAGTACGTGCGATATGCTAAAACATTTCAAAACCAAACACTTGAGGGAGTACCTATTTTTATTGACGGTTGAGAATGCGGATTCAAAGAAACCAAAGTCGACGCAATCGACGAATGAAAGCACTTTTTGTAATTGGTCTGAGTGCGGCGCTGATTCCCCGAGACAAAATCACATTGACCAGGTGCTGGTAGATACGATCTTTAGAGTAATCTAGGTTGTTGGTGTGGTGGTGGTGTTGTAGTAGTTGTTGTTTAGCCCCGTACAGTTCTCTCGGACAAGCCTGCTGCACGGAGACAGCCCATCAATCTCCCAGGAGCGACCCAGAGACCTCCCACATCCAGAATGGTGTACCCACGCCTTCACGAAGTCAGGGCCACGACGGTTAGAGAGAGAGAAAAGTGACAGAGACGAGAGGAAAAGGGCCGTTCCATGAGGACCGATCGGCACTCTGACCGTGACCGCTGCTCCCCTGATGAATCCGGGCAGAAAGGAAGAATGGGGAATATTTGGCCCCCCGACTTGTGTTGGTGGGTACAACTGCTACGAAGAGGCCACCCCGATAGTTGTGCCTGTATCACTGCTGTTGAAGACTCTGGCTTCAAAGACTTTGTGAGGGCTTTGGACTGTAAACATGACGTCCCAAGTCGCCACACAATCATGCAAACTATGCTTGCTAAAGAGTGTCAAGAAACCAGGCCAAAGCTTGCCAGGATGATTGATGCTGCTACTTCCATTGCCCTCACAACAGACATCTGGACATCTTGTCAAAGTCAGGCTTACATCACTATCACGACCCACTTCCTTGACAGTGATGGGAATGTGCGTGCTGTTGTTCTTGGCACATTGCAACTGCCGGAGCAGAGTAACAGGCAAACACACCACACTCAATGTTTACGTTTATTTTATCATCCCCTTGTGTGTCATTGTGTCATGCCGGAGCAGAGTAACAGGCAAACACACCACACTAAATTTTTACGTTTATTTTATCATCCCCTTGTGTGTCATTGTGTCTGATGGAGGATCCTCAATATATGAATTTTAGTTCACTGTGCATTCATTTCTGATATCCTGGCATTTATTTTTATTAAACCCATTATTTGTTGACTTTCAATTCCTTTTGCTTGTCCATTTATTTGTTTGTGGTTCGGAAAACCAGCATCGCGTCCGACTGGACAGGTAAGCTCTCGCTACCCTCCACTACCCCCGTGCGTGTCACTACCGCCACAGTTGAGTATATGCCTCGGAGTTAAAGCTCGGTTGGCCATCCGTCACCCTGCGGTGTTCACTACAGGATGAACGTGACAATACATTTGTGCTCCTTGTGATGTCTTTCCTACACGCAACTGTACGTAATTTGACAGTCAGCCAAACTCCATTCATGAATGGCATGGGAGTCAGGAAATATCCTCGAAGCTAGAAATGCAAAATTCTAAATGACATAATATGACCTACCAAATGACCCCCTTGTACTTCCAGGCCAATGATTTTGAGGGCGCAACAATGAGGATTGTGAGGAATTGACTCAGATACAAGTTATGAAGGGCTCAGCGTCATCGCTCATCTTAGGTCACATCCTGTTTCATTACTTCTTGCTACAATTTAGTGGTTCTTAACCTTTTTAAAGGCGCCGAACCCTAACGAAACCCACCGAACACTCACGGAACCCCTCAAATTTGACAAAAAAATTAAGAAGAATTGCATCTTAATGCGTTTTCTGTTCTTCTTTTTGGGAGGCGATTTGGGAAATGCGTGGTTTTGTTTTGGCAAGGGCCACCCTCAAATCATTTTCGCATGCAAGCCTGCTCCTTTTCGTTGTTTTAATGTCCACCAGTTTCGAAAACGCATGCTCGCAGAGATATGTTGTAACGAACGGCGCGAGGATCTCAAGGGCAATTTTAGCGATGTGAGGATACCCTTCCATTTGGCGACACCAAAACGTTGACAGCGTTGTTGTGCCGAAGAGTTGTTGTTGAGTCTGGCTCTGCTAAAGTTTTGATGAGGTCGTCGAGGTATTGGTCGTTGACATCTGCCGTTGCAACGTCAAAAGTAAACGGCTGCCGCACCCATGCTGGGTATTGCTCTTGGTCGGGGAAGTAGCCGTCGAATGACTTTCCCAGCTCATCCAAGTGCGTGACAATCACTTGCTTAAGCTCCCCCGGTACAACAGTGCCTCCAACTTCAGACTCATCTTCGATCCCGCTCACGCACTCGTCCAGTAGCGAAAAAGTCGCGAAGTTGTCGTTCTCTGTTCGCCGCCTCCACAATGGTAACTTCTTTCGGAAAGCGCTCAGCTTTTCTTCAGATTCGATGACATTCACTCCACCTCCCTGCATCTGGCAATTGAGATGATTGAGTGCGTCGAAGATGTCCGCCAAGTACGCCAAGGCGAGGATGAACTCTGACTCTTGGAAGTGTGTTGTATGGCAATGCTGGTGTTCTCGCAAAAACAGGGCTAATTCTAAACGCAAGGCAAAAACACGGCTCACTACCTTCCCTCATGATAACCATCGAACGTTAGAGTGGTAGAGAAGGACTTCGAATTCAGAGCCGATTTCATTGCACAGCTCTTTGAAGATGCGATGATTCAGAGCATGGCTTTGCACGTAATTCACAGTTTCAACGACGATTTTCAGAGCATTGCCAGTTTTGGAGGCAGGGATTTCGATGCCAGCGCGTGTCTGTGCAGGACGCAGTGCGTGACGATGATGTGTGGTGCATCGGCCTTCACCAGCGCTCCAAAACCGGAGTTGCATCCCAGCATGGCTGGAGCTCCATCTGAGCAAACTGCAGACACCATGTTCCACGAGAGGCCGTTGCTTCTGAAGAAGACGTCCACAAGCTTTTTCATGTCAGCTGCCTTCGTCGTTGTTGTGAGAGGCTTGCAGAACAGAAAGTTTTCCTTGATCTCGTCTCCTTTGACATAACGCACAAATAAGATGAGCTGGCTCAAATTTGAAACGTCGGTGGTCTTGTCGAGTTGAAGGCTGAATTTCGTCGGTCTCGCGACTAAATCTGCAACTACCTGGGTGAGGATGTCGTCGCTCATGTCGTCGATTCTGCATCTGATGGTGTCATTTGAGATTGGAACGAGAGACAACTTGTTTTCAGCAGCTTTTCCCAGCATGATGTTGGCCATCTTCAACGCGGCCCTTTTGATGAGTGTCTCGCCAACAGTGTGCGGTTTGCCTTGCTTTGCGGTCAGGTATGCAACTTCATATGACACGGTGAGGATCGGTTTGTCAATTGGAACGAAGCCGAGAGTGGGCAAGGTAGCACTTGCGTCGAATCGGACTCTCTTCAATTTGAATTCATCCGGCGTTGCATCTTTGTACTGCCCCTCGCCATGCAGTTTTTTGAAGTGTTCCCGTAGTTTTGCCGGTGCTAGGCTGGAGTTGCTCAACTTGACATTGCAAAGCATGCATTGAGGACTCTGACTTCCATCCCGTTCCATCAAACACGTGAACCCGTACCGCACGTAATCCTCCGACCACTTCCTTTTTTTGCTCGACATAATGCAAAAAAGAAAAAAAAAAGGAACAAACTGATCTTAATTGAGTTCGGGCAAATAATTATATGACAAAAATTAAAAAAGGAACATGCTTAAATATAATCAGTACCCCTCTGAAAACTGAGAAATTTTAACGAAGAAAACATAACTTATAGTTACGATGACGGGATTTATTATCTACTCAACTCTATGTCACCTCAAATCCCATTATAATATTACATAGAAAACTGCGAATTGTTAGTTTTGATTGGCGACCAAAGAAGTTATATCACCTCCACCTAATTTTCTGAGTAATTCAATCATATTTTATAATCACCATCCACTTTTGACTTTAATATAACTCTGAACCCGCCCTGCATATCCACAAACATTTCCACCTTACTTTTCAATTAATCAGTAACTCCAAAGTGAGGCGTGACCAATGACGCACACGGCAAGCTAATCGAGGCTATTCACTGGAATTTCCGAACACCTGCAAAGTCCAAAATCCAGTAAGTAAGTAAGCAAGTAAGCACCATCAACAGAATAATTAGCAAGTTGCTCATTGATTCAACTTACTACAGTCAGTGTGAAACAACTTATCTTAAACACAGACCAGAGAAACCATGAATGGGATGGGAATACAATTACAAATAACATTTCCATTCATTCGTAACATACATAGCAAAATAATATTAATATTAATAATAAGCGTAATTACACATAGATTCAAAATTGATACAAAACAAAAAAAACAAAAAAAAAAATTGCAATGCGTTTCGGAGGACCTCCGCCGAACCCCTGAGACTGGCTCACTGAACCCCTGGGGTTCCGCTGAACCCAGGTTAAGAACCACGGTGCTACATTAACACAAATAGCCAGCTGGGCGCGCCAACACACAAAGGTGCACAAAATATGTGTGCAAGTGGCAGAATATGCCAGCAGGTGGCTCCACTCAAAAATGTACAGACCAAATGCATAAAGGGCGGAACACTCCGACAACTTCCATTCCTGCTAAGCGTGCATTTTACAAAGCAGAGGAGTTAACATCAGCAAAAAGGAACGGGATAAAACCCAAAAATGTGGATATGTTGTTGTTCTTAAACAAGAATAATCCTCACTATAATTCATGGACAGGTGTTTGCTGTGCTACTCTCCCAACAGTTCTAGCCCAATTTCATCCAGATTTGCTACATAGGATCAGCATGACACCAATTAGTGCATGGGGGAGGGGTTTTTTTTGTTGTTTTTTTGCATACAGAATTGGGGCTCATGTAAGAGCTAACACATTGAACATGAAAACATGCACAGACACGTAAAACATACAATGAAGGGAACGGGAGACAAGAGGGAGAGGGAGAGAGAAGCACACAAGCACAACAACAGTAGAGAACGAGGACGTCGGAGGATCTGGGGAAGGGGGAGGGCTGGGGAGGAGGGAGAGGTACATGGTATAAAGCAAATGAACACTATTAGGAATTTCAGGAAAGAAGTTGGGGATTGAAAGAGGCGGATTTGTGGTGCTTGTGATGCCTGTGATGAGAGAGAGAGAAAGGCCCTCAGAATCAGCTTCATCGCGGTTTTTCTTTTTTGCGGTAGTTTTGAGGTCATCCCAGGTCTCAAAGTGTGTGTGTGTGTGTGTGTGTGTGTGTGTGTGTGTGTGTGTGTGTGTGTGTGTGTGTGTGTGTGTGTGTGTGTGTGTGTGTGGTGTGGTGTGGGGTGTGTTTGGTGTGTGGTGTGTGTGTGGTGTGTGTGTGTGTGGTGTTTGTGTGCGATCTTTAAGCATAACATGCCATTCCACCCTTCTCTGTCTCAACATCCCCCCCCCCCCTCTCTCTCCCTCCTCCACTACTCTGTCTTCCTCCTCCACCACTGTCTCTCCCTCCCCCACATATCTCTCTCCCTCTCTCGCCCTACCCCATCTCTCCCCCACCCTTCTTTCCCTCCACCACCCCTCTCTTTCTCCCCAACCCCTCTCCCTCTCCCCCACTCCTCTCTCTCCACCACCCCCTCTCTCTCTCCCCCCCCCCCCCACCATCCCTCTCCCGCACCCCTTTCTCTCTCTCTCTCTGTCGCCACCTGTCGGTGCGTTGGGTGTAGCGTCATGGCGGCTGTGAGCAACTGCTCTGTGTTTTGGTGAGTCCGTCGCGAGTTTTCCCCCCTCTCCTGCCCTCCCCTGCCCCCCTCCCTCTCCTTTTCAATCCTGTGTGCTTTGGCATTTGTTTTCATCCGTTCTAAACCTTTGTCTTCGAGAGAGAGAGGATTGAGAGCGGGCCCATTTTGGGTGCGGCCTACTGGCGTTGACGGCGCGTTGTAAGCCATTTTTGTGCTTATAATGCACGTTTATTATTTAACTTAGCTCGATTATTTAGGTTTGATACCCTCTTGTCCGGTTCGGTCAAGCGGGGGGAGGGGGAGGGGTATTTTCGCCGGTATGGCGAATGCACGCTCTCGTCGCGATGACTTTGAAGGCTTAACCAGGAAGCATGCGTTTGTGTGCATGCCTCCAGATGGAGTCCCTGTCGAGGACATCATCCTCGCTGTAGGGAGCATTGTTGGGGATGAAAATATACGTGCAGCTTCGCGTATGAACCAGAAAGTGGTGGTGTTCGTTTCGGACGAGGAACTCGTCCATGACGTGGTAAGTGCGGGAATAACCACGGAAAGCGGTCACTTTATGATGGCGTCGCCGCTATTAACTCCCGCGACGAGAGTGGTTATTTCCAACGTACCACCATTTATCCTAAATGACAAGTTAATGACCGTGCTATCACAGTACGGTAAAATGGTATCGAGGATTTCAACAATCCCTCTTGGGTGTCGGAATGAACGTGTTAAGCAAAGCACGTAATGAGCTTCCGCAGACAGGTGTATATGGTCCTTCCAGACCGTGGGGACGACACAGGCCTCAACATCACTTTCAAAATTAATTTTAAAGAGGCAAATTTCCAGCTAGACGCATCGTCCACCACCTTAACATGCTTTCAGTGTGGAGCGTATGGACATTTTAAAAAAGCCTCGTGTGTCAGGTGTGGCAAGACGGGTCACACCGCCATAGTTTGTAAGGAGGAGGTTGCTCCGCGAATTAATACTTCCAGTGGGAGGGAGGTTAACGCTGCTCCACTAATTAATACTCCCAGTGGGAGGGAGGTTAACGTTTCTCCACTAATTGAGATTCCCAGAGGGGGGGGGGGGGGTTAACGCATTTCCACCGCTTAAAATTCCTAATGAGGCTGAATCCAGTGTTCCAAGCACGAACGTATTTATTCCTCAGCAAAATGTTGAAATGGACACTGATAGTAAATTGGGGACGAGTAAACGAAGGGCTCCGGATGATAAAATGACTCATCTGGAGCAGGTAAAAAGGTCGTGCTCGATTTGCAGGCTGTTGGTGGAAAAACTCTTCAGGAGGCACCTGGATTCTCTCTACAAAGCGTGGACCAAATAAATAAAGAGGAAAACCCAGAAGAGAGTATCAGGATTCAGCCGCTAAAACAACGCGCTTCCATTACTCACACAGACGACGTTAATGATGAAAATAAATCAGGCCACGATTCCATGAATGGTGCATCATTGATCCAAACGAATGTCTCCGAACAGGCTGACATCCATAATAAATTTGCCAACATAGCAGATAAGGGTGGAAACATAAATTCACAGGAATGTGGGAATAATGATTTCATGCCAATTGAGAAAATCAGTAATCAATGTGCTGATGTTTCCCAAACCCAACACTGTGCGGACCCCCAGACAAGGGAAGGCTAGGTTGCATAGCAGGAGAAGAAAACGGTATTGACCCAGACCCCATTGGACCACTTTCTGATTTATCAGAATCGGAAGAGGAGGTGGAGGTAACAGCGTTATCACAATTAATGGCAGATCAACCCCCAATCCCTCCCCATATTGTTCTCTCATTCCTCAATGAAACGTATAGACAGCGAAATGTCATCATTGGGGATCATTTACCTGATTTGGCTCCCTTTATTCAGGCTGCAAAACTAGTCATAAAAAAATCTGAGGAACTAAACCTAACAAAATCGCAGTTTCATCGACTAAAGAAAATCATAACAAAGGCAAAGAATGAGTACTCACAGCGTCAGACAAAATTTACTCATGAGTGATGAAAACGCTTTATCTTGCAACACTCAATATAAATGGTGGTGGGGCTAGTCACGTCCGCCAGATCCAAGTGAATAGTTTATTCAAACGGAAACAAGTTGATGTAATATTACTGCAAGAAACTCATATTATTGAGAAGGTTGAACATGACTGGTGCAGCATGTTCAAAGGTAAATGTTTCTTCGGTAATATGTCATCTGTATCTGCTGGAGTTGGGTTTTTGTTAAAACCAGGGCTTGTACCTGAATCTTGCCTGTTCCAGGAGGTGATTCGGGGACGTTTTGCCTCCCTAGAATTGGTGATCAATAGCCTGAAGCTTATTATTTTTAATGTATATGCACCAAGTGAGAGTACTGACCGTAAAGTCTTCTTTACTGAAGTGATAAACCATTTAAATTTGTTTGACCCAATCAGTGCATATGCATGGGGGGAGATTTCAATTGTACGCTAGAGCCCAAAATAGACAGAAATTCACCGGAACCACATCCCGAGTCCCATGGTGACCTCTCCCAGTTTCTTTCAGGTGGGGCTTTTTTGGATGTATGGCGATTGATGCACCCAAATGACCGGCAGTTTACATGGTGTCGATGCTCCAATGGGCAAGTATCCTTAGCGAGGCTTGACCGCTGGTACATCACCCCACGATTAAGGAATATTGTAACCTCCTCAACTATTACCCCTTCCATCTTCTCTGACCACCACATGGTCACGATGGGCCTATCTTTCCCTCAATTCAAACGGAGGAGCGCCTATTGGAAATTCAATACAAGTCTTTTGGATGATACCCTGTTTAAGGAAGCCTTTCGCATCCTATGGATAGCTATAGTTGGAAAAAAGCCCCTCTTTGCTTCCACTAACCTTTGGTGGGATAATATGAAAACTCATATACGACTGTTTTGTCAACAGTTTAATTCCCACATCACTCATGAAAGTCAAATCAGATTGGCTCGGTTGGAAACCGAAATTCTAAAACTGCAAAACAAAATGGCAGAGCAAGAAAATGAGACAAATTATAAATTGCTCCTTGAAAAAGGACCCAACTCCGGGAACTATTACAGGAGAAGGCTGCAGGACTATTAGTTAGACTGAGAGTAAAAAGCATTAAAGTATTAGTCTAGATGGACATAGGGGTCCACGCCCCCCCCCCGGTTTTTTTTATGCCACCTGATTTTTCTTAATCCTCAAAGTGTCTACTTTCAGAATCTGCCAGGTATCAAGCTGAAATAATGTCCAAAAGGCTTAATTTTTAACCCTTTATTGCAACTAACCCGAAACCGAAAAAAAATAATTGATGTAGAAAGAGGCATAACCTTTGAAGTAAACAACATACAGAGACAAATTAATACACTTTTCCATACAATTCTGACCCCAGGAATTCAATGGGATGGTTATTTTAGACATTTGACAACATTTTGACTCTATTTCTGGACAAAAACAGCAAAAAAATGCCAAAAATGTGTGTATAACCAACTATCTTTTCATTTTTTCAAGCGCATAGGGTGAATTTTTGTTCACCACCAGTTTTTTCTTAATCATTTAAGTGTCTATTTGAAGATTATATTGGGTACCAAGCTGAAATAATGTCCCATGGGGTTTATTTTTAACAGTTATATGTAGCAGTTATATTATGCTGTTGGCAGTTGGTTGGCAGTTGGTTGACAGTTGGTTGCCGTTGGTTGATACCTGCAGATGGCAGTCTCCCTCTCCCACTGCTCTCTCTTTTGGAACAATCTCAAGGATTTTCTTAGTAAGTATTTGAAACTATTATTAAGATATACCTTATAGTCATGTACAAGCCTACAAGTAATTTTTCAACAGTTATTATTATTATCATAGGCCTACAGAAATCAAATCTGACTGTATTCTTGACTAGCTAGTGTTGGTAGCTAGCTAGATAAGTTGGTAGCTAGCTAATGTTTTACTTTATTTTCAGGCTGATGACTTCATACATACCGACCATGGGGAAAAGGAAACATTGTATCACAGCTGAAGTGCCTCCAAAGAGAATTCGATCCCAAACATGTATTTTACATGTATCAAGTCTTTCTGTCTATGGTAATTTTACTGCGTTCAACGCATGCAATGGGGGGCAAAGCGAGAAGCTATTATATCTACAAAGAATTCGTGATATGAGACTCTGTGAAGCAGCCACTTCACCATACCGCATGAAGAATATTTGTGACCAAATACCATTGACATTAGAGGGCTTGCCTTTGGATAAAACTGGCTAACATCAAAACTGCTACAAAAGCTTCTCAGGGAAATTAGATCGTTTACAAGTGTCAACGGCTTCTTTATCTGGTGAATCATCATCATCATCGATAAAGGACTCCCTGCGCCATCTCAAATCTCTGTCAAGTCAATCTGAAGAAGCTCGGTGTTCCTTCTTGTTTCCAAATCAGTGTATTTTCTGTGACAAAGCACTAACCAAGTTCAAGGGCAAGACTGAAGTGCTTACAACGTTTCAGAGTTGGAAACACAAGGAACCAGCCTGGAAAGTTATCGAACCTAGGGCACAGGAATTGAAGAAAGAGGCTCTTTATCGCAAGGTGCAGGGCAAGGACCTCTTTGCATTGGAAGCTAAGTATCATCCATATTGCAGAAACTAAACAAGGATGTATCAATTGAATGCAGATTTATTAGCAACAACGATGAACAATCAATCTGCAAGACAAAGAAAGCGATGGTAGATATTAGAATAAGATAATAGATACAGAATATGCAAATAACAATGCGCAGTATTACACAAGATGAGAACGCAATAGAGAACAGCACCATACAAGAGTTGTCTATCTCCCTTTCCCAAAAACGTTCAATTGTGACACAGAATAGAACGAAACTGGAGACCGAGAAAAAGGATCACATGAGTTTATAATTGATATTCTACTGAATTGAATCGGGCTGGTGGTTTGATAATTCGCTTCGGGCGGCCCGTCACCACCCGATCAATCGTTGGAGTCCTCTGAGGGCAGTTCGTAATTTCCTGGTCCATTGTGGGAGTCTCCGGTGGGTGGTTCACTATCGCCCTGTCCGACGCCGGAGTCCCCTCCAGCTGGTCCATCATCACCCGAACCGTCAAGGGGGCAGAAATAGGCAGTGACCGTGGAGGTGTGGCGGTGGTCTGCACATGTGGTTGGTCAGCGACTCTCGCGGGTGGTGTCATCGCGGTGGTGGAGCGGAGTGTCTGTGAAGGTAAGCCCGGCGCAATGACATGTTGGGGTTCACCCTTCTGGGGAGTGGTAACAGGATTGAGACAGACTCTTGGAGCGGCGATGGGTTGGGTACCAGACATTAAGTATTTCGGTACGATTGGCATAACACTTGGCATAACGGTTGGCAGCATGCCACTTTTGCCAGTCGTAGTGGGAGTTGTCATGCTGAAAGGCGTAAAACGTCGCAGGAACTTACGATTCCGGAGAGTGATTCTTCCGGAGCCATCCACCTTGACAACGTATTGATCGAATTGTTTTACCTCAATCACGGTTCCGGTCCGGTCCCATTTTCGTGGTTCCAGGCCGGTCTGGTTCTGGATCCGGACATGGTCCCCGACGGCCAGTGGAGGTAGTTTTGTCGTGTGTTCAGAGAGTCTTTCGATCTCCCTGGCATGCCGAATGCGCAAAGCTTCCTCACGATTGTTGCGTGTTTCCCGCCAGGTGTCCGATGGCAAGTATCTGCCTGGGATGATGGGTATGAAGTCCTTGACTGGCCTCTTGAAGATGATCATGGCTGGAGACAACCTAGTGTCCTGATCCGGTGCATTCCGGTACTGGAGTATTGCA
This sequence comes from Myxine glutinosa, assembly GCF_964187855.1. NCBI lineage: Eukaryota > Metazoa > Chordata > Myxini > Myxiniformes > Myxinidae > Myxine > Myxine glutinosa. The sequence continues at coordinate 33,421 of NW_027618492.1, read as the reverse complement.
CGTTGGAACCGATCAGTGTCTAGTTCACCATTGGAACCAGTGTTATCGGTGATCAATCTTTTCGATGTTTTGACTGCGATCTCGGCACGACAGTTGCTGTGTGGGAAGGCAGTGGATGACAACCGATGGTTAACGCCCCACCGACGCAAGAAGTCTTGGGTGTCATGTGCCGTGAATTCTGGCCCACAGTCAGATGCCAATTCGTCGGGGATACCATAAGTGGCGAAGTTCGACCGCAGACATTTCACTAGGCCTTGTGCCCCGCCAGTTGTTAGCTGAATGATTGGCCAATTAGAGTAACGATCAACGGTGACCAAATAACTCCGACCCTTGTGATGAAAGTAATCTGAACAAACGTACTGGAAAGGGTAGGCAGGTTCAGCTGAGGCTGTAGGTGGAGCGCTTGGTTGCGATGGGGCCATCCGATTGCAGTGTGAGCAGCGATCGCGCATCTCATGAATCTGGGGAGTGATTCCAGGCCAAAAGATCGAGCTGCTGGCCCGGGTGGTCATAGCCGTGACTCCTTGGTGAGCAGCATGAAGATTCTCAAGGACAAGCTTCCGTAGCTTCGGTGGGATGATAATCCTCCCCTTGTAGACCACTATGCCATCAATAGTGTAGAGGTGTTCACGGAAGGGAAAGTATTCCAAAATGGACACAGGGAAATCGTCCCGACTGGCAGGTAGACCCTGCTCAATAGAATTGAGTAACTGCAGCATCTGAGTGTCACTTGCTGTTTCGTCCCGAACATCGTCCCAAGTGACGGACCGCACAGAATCGAGTGTCTTGATGGCTGCCATAGAAATAGCCATTTCCATGCCAGTGTCGTCATCTGTGGTCCACAGCCCAGTCAAGGTGTGCTGTCTTAGTGTAGTCGATGTGGCCACATCCATAATGGAGGAAATGTCATCCACCAGTGGCAGTCGTTCCGATGGTCTGGCACCCGACGGATGTCGTGAAATCGCATCTGGTACGCAGTGTCGTTTTCCCGGGATGTGGATAATTCGGAAACGATATGCTAGGGTCCTTTCTTTCAAGTTGGCAAGCCGCGTGTTATGGATGTCCTCTAATCGTCTGTCACCAAGAAGCTTGATTAAGGGCTTGTGATCGACGGCAATAATCAGGTTCTTGCATCCCAACACAAAATACTTTACTTTTTCCAGGCTGTCGGCCACTGCTAGAGCTTCACCCTCTATCGGAGCATAGCGCGACTCCGCTGCATGGGTGAAGCGGCCTCCAGCAAGGGTGATTTTCCAGCCATCGGGGCAGCACTGTGGGGTTTCACCAGGGCATCTGCAGTGTTTTTGGAGGAGCCAGAAGCCAATCCCATCCTTCGACCAGTCAGTTGCGAGACATGTTGTCCGTTCCTTGTCAAAGATCCGGACCCCATTTGCGACTTCAGATATGATGAGTCGTTTTGATTCTTCGAATAGGGATTGTAGTGTTGCATCCCAGTAGAAGGGGGTGCATGGTTTTAGGAGGTCCCGAAAAGGTCGCATCCTCTCGGTCATGCTGAAGCAGTATGTTACCTGATTGACTAGCCCAAACCAGGAGCGAATGTCAGTAATTGTTTTTGGTGTGGGGAAGTCCTGTATCGCTTGGAGATACCTTTGGCATGGTCGTACACTGTCCATGGTGATCTCGAATCCAGCGAATTCGACCGTGTCCTGACCAAAATGGAATTTCGTCGGATTTTGCGTAATCCCATTACGGCCGCACAGGTCGAGCCAGTTGCATGCCTGAAAAAAGCTCTCTTCCAATGTGTCGCTCCACATGATGGTATCATCAATACATTTGGACTTGTTTTTGAAGTCCGATACAATTTCGTCAAATCGTCTGGAGTATCCATCACCTGAAGCGATGTAACCTTGGGGAGTGGTGCAGTAACGGTATCGGCCCCATGGTGTGATGAACGTTGTCAGATGGCGGTCACATTCTCTGATTGGAACGCTGTGATAGCCATTCCAGGCGTCTGTTACCGTCTTTTTGGTGTTATGTGGCACCGCCATTGCTTGATGGAAGGGTGACTGGGTGTGGTGGGTCTCACGTGTGCAGTGCGCATTCAGTGGTTGCAGATCAACTGTCCTCCGTGGGGTCCCATCCTTCTTTGGACAGACGACCATTCTGCTGCACCATGTCACTGGTTCACCAATTGGCACCGGTTCCAGAACCCCTAACCTGATGTCGCGATCGATACCAGCCTTGACTTCTGCCTGCCAGTGTAAGGGGACAGGCACTGGGGTGTGCACCGCTTTTGGTGTTGCCTCGGGGTCAACCATCAGTGTGAGAGGCGGACCTTCCATGTGGGGTAGTGGCTGGTGTTCGCAGACATTGAATGTGCTGCTTTTGTAGTACTCCAGTAGCCATTTCTCCAGCCTCTCTCGGTTCTCGTCAGTGGCCGGAAATGGGATAGATGTAGGCAGTGTAGGGGGAAGCGATCTTTCCGGGCAGTTACAATTTGCATCGATAACTGCTGCCACTGCAGCACCAACTGTGTTGGATTCGCCAATGGTTGGGAAGCTACTAGACACGAGGCCTAGATCGACGCATGCTTCACGACTGAGATACATGTTCCGTGTGTCAGGTGAGATGTAGCAGATTTGTCGGGTTTCAATAATGTCGCCATTGGCTGTGCGACCAGACAGGTGTAGGAGCATGGCGCCGATAATCCGGACCCTTCCACTGTTAACAGCATTCATCTTCAGGTTGACAGGTAACAGGTCTTCATTACGCAGCCCGAGTTTGTGGAAAATATTAAGTCCTGTGAGGCAGCTTTGACAGCCAGTGTCGGCCATGGCCTGGAGCCTGGCCGATTTTGGTCGGGATGACAGTGGCTGGCCGAAATGGTCATAAGATTCCTTATCGATCCGTGCTATGAGTTTTATGTACGGCTGTGGTTGAGACTTCTTCTTGGTCCAGCCAGAGAGGTGGTCAAATATATGGTGGTCGAGGTGTAGTGGAGTTGACAAGGTGGCCATGGCCCTTTTAATTTGCGGCTTCCAAATGGCCGTTTCTCGTTCCGTGACAGAGCAGAGGAGATCGTGGACCTGGCTGCTTTCTTCCACATCATGAGCATCCATTGATTTGTCCGTAGGTTTGTTGTCCGCCTTTTTCGTGCCTCCCCGGCAGACATGTGCAAAATGGCCGCGAGTGGCGCATTTACTGCATGTTTTCCCATAGGCATTGCAGAATTGACGCCTTTGGTCGATGTTCGGCTGTTTGCCATGACCAGTTTTGCCGCAATAACTACAAATGGCCGCCTGCTTGTCGGTAGTGATCAGGGCTCTTTTGTTCTTCCAGTTTTTGTATTGGCTTGCGCCATGAGCGCCTTCACTATCGAGCAAGGCATTCTGGGAACGTTTCCCTGCTTCCTTGGCCTCGACGAAAATGAGAACTTCCTCCAAGCTCATGTTCTGATTTTGATCGCCGAGAATGTCCTGTTGTATATCTTGATCGGCGAGTCCCCGACATAGGACGTCGCGAACCATGTCCTTGGTGTAGTTGACATCAGTAGGGGGATTGCATGAGCATACAACAGAAAACTTGCAGATCTCAGCTTGACCAGCCAGACGGGCTGCGTAGGTACGAATTGGTTCTTCTCGGTCCTGTCGCATGTTGTGGAGGTTTACGCGAGACACCATGGTATTCTCCTCTCGGACAGCAAGGGACCGAATGGCTTGTAGTATAGCTGCCTCGTCCTTGATTTCAATGCGTGGGTTGCTGCGGTGGAGGTCACGTCGTAGGTTATCATCACAACATTCAAGGAGTTGAACGCGAACATCATTGCCGATTATCTGGGTCGCTGCCTTGTAACCATCCCATCTTCTGGTGAAATATTGCCAATCTTCGCTGGTACCGCCGGTTTGGATACGAGGACGGCTGACTTTGTCCGGTTTGGCTGGTGCAATGGACGTGTGAGTCATGGCGTGGATGGAGAGCTGGATAGCAGCAACGGCATTGTCAGTGCTGTCAGTAACGTAGACACAGCTCGGGAAGGGGCAGACTGCAGCAGGCATCTTCAGATGAGTTGATTGTTCATAAACAAGGATGTATCAATTGAATGCAGATTTATTAGCAACAACGATGAACAATCAATCTGCAAGACAAAGAAAGCGATGGTAGATATTAGAATAAGATAATAGATACAGAATATGCAAATAACAATGCGCAGTATTACACAAGATGAGAACGCAATAGAGAACAGCACCATACAAGAGTTGTCTAGAAACAACTTCAATAGTGAGTACAAAAACCATGAGCGTGGAAGGAAGAGGGCAGAAAAGGCAGCAGACAACATTGACAGCCTGCAGGCCCGAAATATAGCAGCACATGACAAGTCCTATTGTGTAGTAAAGGATTACATTCTTAGGAATGTGATTGAACGCAAAGAAGCAAAGAAGTCGTCCTGCTAAGATCCCTGCGCAACTTGTACATGAAGACACTGGAAAGTGAAGGTTTTCCTAATCCTGAATACCGCAGTGAGAAATTGGCAAGACGGTTACAAGGAGACAAAGACATATCTCGTGAACTCACATTCTCCAAGGTGCCCCACCGTGGTTGTATTGAGTTGAGCCTCATATACAGCTCTAGCATTACTGTAGATGAAGCAGTTGGATGTGCGTACAAACTTGGAAGAGCTGACCAACTACAAGAAGCAGCACTCACCCTTCATTCTCACATTATAAAGGCATTCAAAGAGTCAAAGGAGCTACCATGGCCCCCAACAGCACAGGAGCTGGATGCTGTGAAAATGGATGAGCTGCTTCCAGAGCATCTTGTACAATTTCTGAGCTCAGTGGTGACCGGGATACTTGATGGAGAAAAGTGTGAAAGGACACAGAGGCTGGTCTATTCGATTACACAAGATGTGTGTCGAGCAGCAACTAACAGCAAGTGGAAACTTCCAAAGCACATCCTCCTATGTGCCACACTTCGTCACCTCTATCGAAGCAAACAGGTGAGTAATCAGCTAATTTACTGCTTATGAGGTCCTACATTGTCATTGCTTTACTGTGTTTGATACAGGTATTTGATATTGATATAAAGCAATTTTCTATCTTTGCAGCTCACAACCATCCTTTCACGACTAGGACACTCAGAGACATATGACTTCAGTATGGAACTTGAGACAGCAATGGCCAAGGCTTTTGATGAGATTTCCACCCACCTGACCTCTCAAATCATCACCGGCAAGGGAAACACTGTTTTTCACAGCGAGTGGGACAACCTGAACAGAATCACCACCAACGTTCATGGCTCAAATGTTGTAAACAGCGCCAGGGGAATCATGATTCAAGAGGTGAAAGAGAGCCATGTGAGCACCAAGAACAGGACCCTTCCTCTCTATGACAGGTCATCCAAGATGAGAAGCCTTAAGATCACGCCTCCCGAGACGCTGCCAGAGCTGGCATTCAAAAGAGTTGGCCCCAAATTCCCCATGCAGGCCAACTTTACCCCTCCTGCTGAAAACCAAGAGTCATATGATGCCTCAATGTTGCAGTACAACGCCCATCTCCTCTGCAGATGGTTAAGCAGCCAGGGCAAGCAGCAGGTTCCTGGATTTGGTGGTTTTATTTCAAGCACAGGGAAAGTGCCTCCTAGGAAATCTACAATTGACTTTTACACCCCCATCAACCAGCCCATTACAGACAACACAGTGGTGTATGAGCTACTCAAGAGGTCCGAGGCAGCAACGGAGGAGGTTGGACAGCCATACACTATCAACACGTTTGACCTGGGAGTGGTCATGAAGGCCTGTCCTATAGTATGGAAGTATGGGGAGGAATTCAGTAAGCATGTGATCCTCATTGGCAAGTTTCACACGGCCATGAATTACATGGGCAGGCTCACTGGGTGCAAGTGTCTTGGAGCTGGCTACGCTGAGATCCTCATAGAAGCTGGCCTCGCAACCAGTGGTTGCCTGAAAAGCATCCTGAGCGGGAAGTCATATGCCAAGGCTCTCTTCAGTCTGAAGGTGGTCACAGAGGCACTTGAACGGTTGCTGTTCAATGTTTTCCTGGAGGAGGAGAAACCAGACATCCCAAACGAGACCCTCATCAACCTCATCCACTGCTGCACTTCTGAGAGCCTTGACTCCACTCTGAACGATCCCGCACTGCTCAAGCTGATTGATCAGTTCCTCCGATACCAAGACAAGGTACGCAGGGGCCACCTGGGCAAAACGGGCATGTTCTGGCTCTCTGTGATGGATCATGCAAGGCTGGTCTTCATGATGGATTTTGCTGTGAAAACCAACGATTTCGAGCTCTTCCATCACTGCAACGGTGCCATGGCAGATCTCTTCTTTGCGTATGATGGCCACAACTATGCCAGGTAATCTATACACTCATTCCCTTAAATACTCGATATATAAAAATGTGTAAGTGGAGCTTACTTGTAGTATTAACTTTAATTATTATTCATTTCCTACAGGTACCTGACCTGGTTTGAGGCCTTTCTCACAAACATAGACCTCTCCCATCCTGTTGCTCTTGATTACATCAAGCTTGGAGCCATAGCTGTTGCAAGATCACTGATCCCAGGGGCTCTCGCAGCAGTGGACAAGACCATGGAGGAGACATTCATGAGGTTTGCTAAGTCTTCAGGTATGTCAGTGTGTGGAGACAATAACTATATTATATATATATATATATCACCTATATTTAATTACAGGTTCATGTTGGTTGTGATGATAAAATTCAAACTTCTCCCTCTCTACATTGCAGGTGGTCTACTCGGTCTCTTCAACAACTGTGGCGCATACCAGAAGTGGTGCCGCACAACCTCTGCCCACGCTCAGCTCTATGAGCTTACTCTTGAGATGTGTGGCATGATTGACGACCCTGAGATGCCGAAGGCAGGCAAGCACCGTGAGCTGGAGCCTGCCCAAATCAAAAAGTCTGAAGAGGCCGTGCAGAGCGTCATCTCTGTCATCAAGGGCTTCACAAACCCCTGGAGAATCCCAGACAAAAACCGACTGTACCCCCTAGCATCTGGAGCTCCCATCGATCCAGAAGTTGAGGCTGATGTGCTGTGGGCCGAGGCTGCAGGCAGGGCTGCCAAGGAGCAGTTCATCCAAGAGCGCTTTGTTTCCAAGAGGAAGGAGTTCTTTGATCGCCTCAAGAAACTTAAGCTCAAGACGATGGATCACTGCAGCAAGAGGGTCAAACTTACATCCGCACAGGGGAAGGTGGATATTGATTCAACTTATACTAATTGCATATTTCATTACACAAAAAAACATTCTTCAGAAAGAAAATTAAACTGTTGTATTTATGCCTTCCTCATTTCTTTATTTTCCATTGCAGCTCTTTGTATACAAGGAGCAGAGCAACCTCGCCTTTCAGCTGCTTGTTAAATCGCAGATTATGGAGATGCCCATAAACCTTGAGGAACTCATGCGGTATCCCCTCTCACCTGTTCCTCATGCCCTTGGCTCTCCGGATGGCTATTTTGCCAAAACAAACAAGGCCACCATCCTTCACCATCTGCTGCAGGACAAGGACGAAGAGGTACCTTACCCCAAGGATGCCCTCTTAATACAGGATGGAAATGCCCTCTTCCACATGATGTCCAACCTCCCACCAACCTGTGGAGAGATTTGCATGCAGCTCCTGGACCAAATGGTTGCCAAGCACCATTTTGTGTTCTCCACAGATTGCTACCAGCCAGATTCCATCAAAGCCCAGGAGAGGCTCATGCGCGGCTCTACTGAGAAGTACATAATTGATGGTCCAAACACCCGCAGGCCCTATGACTTTAAGTCATTCCTTGGCAATGAGCTAAACAAGAAGCAGCTATGTGACCTGCTTCTCAAGGTCTGGGGGAGCAATGCGGCAGCATCCCGGATTGAGAAGAGCATGAAAGCAGTGGTGTGTGTTGACGGGAGATCCTATGACTTAACATCAACAAATGGAAAAGTAAGTTGACAGAAGATGCGTGACTTAAGCAGTCACCCTATACACAATGCTTTGAAATACATCTTTAGACTCTACAATACTAGATAGACCAAATGGCTCTTGAAATGTGAATATTCTCGACTTCACACATGTACAATTGCAGACCATATTTGGGCTCTTAAACATTTTAAGTCATGCAGTTTTTGTCATATGTATTATTTGTTACACTGTGTAGTAGTATTTAGTTTCTTTATTTGTTACAGGTGCAGACTTCTGAGATCTACGAACTGCGGTCCAACCAGGAGGAGACAGACAGCCGTATTGTCCTGTACCTCCACCAGGCTGTCAAATGGGGGTACAAGTCCTGTGTGGTGAGGACACCTGACACAGACATTCTGATGATCCTCCTCTACCATACCAGCAGGATCAACCTCTCCATCTACCTTGACCACGGCTCTGGCAAACATCGCACACTCATAAATGTGACGGAACTGTCTGAATCACTGGGCCCTGACTACTGTAGCACCCTGCTGGGATTCTATGTATTTACTGGGGAGGACTGTACCAGCGCTTTTAAAGGCAAAGGCAAGGTGAATCCCCTGAAGAAGCTGCAGAAGAATCCCAAACTCCACAACGCTTTCAGGCAGCTTGGTGCAGACTGGCTGGTCACAGATGAGCTACAACAGGAGATGGAGAGCTTCACGTGCATCATGTATGGCCAAGCACGGATGACATCAATTGACGCAGTACGAGTGAAGATGCTTAAAATAATGGTCGGTGCTGACAAAGTCCTGGACTCAAAGTCAAAAGTGGACCTGGAACGCCTGCCTCCCCCCAAGGTCTGTCTCATTCCACATGTGCAGCAAGCCAACTACAGAGTAGCCTTCTATAAGAGAGCAGACGAGGCAATAATCGAGAGCCCAAAACCATGTGATCCAGGCATGGGCTGGGAGAAGACAGGAGAAGAGGAGGTGTTGGAACCCATTTGGACAATTGGACCCATCCTCCCTCCTTCTCTTGTTGAAGTACTGGCTCAGAGAGCAGAGCCAGAAGAGCAGGCAGCTCTTGACAAGGTGGCTGATTACGCCAACAATAACTTGTATGTGGGTGAAGAGGATGGAGAGTACGAGCATGAGGATGAAGAGCTGGAGTTGGAAGAAATCGAATTAGAAGATTTCTTCAGTGATGATGAGGACAATGAGTAGTTTAGGTCAGCTAGTTGGTAGTGACATGAAAACATAGGCCTATAGTTGTCTTATTAACATTCATGGCTGTATTTTTGCTGTTTTTTACAATAAAGAGTCAAAATGTTGTCGAATGTCAATACATAATTAGTAATAAAGAATTCCTTGGGTCAGAATTGTATGGAAAATGTGTTCATTTGTCTCTGCAAGTTGTTTACATCAAAAGTTATGCAACTTTATATAATACTATGATTTTTCAGGTTTGAGTTTGGTGCAATAAAGGGTTAAAAATGAAGCCTTTTGGACATTTCAGCTTGGTACCCAATATAATCTTCAAATAGACACTTAAATGGTTAAGAAAAAACTGGTGGTGAACAAAAATTCACCCTATGCGCTTGAAAAAATGAAAAGATAGTTGTTTATACACACATTTTTGGCATTTGTTTGCTGTTTTTGTCCAGAAATAGAGTCAAAATGTTGTCAAATGTCTAAAATAACCATCCCATTGAATTCCTGGGGTCAGAATTGTATGGAAAAGTGTATTAATTTGTCTCTGTATGTTGTTTACTTCAAAAGTTATGCCTCTTTCTACATCAATTATTTTTTTTTGGTTTCCAGTTAGTTGCAATAAAGGGTTAAAAATTAAGCCTTTTGGACATTATTTCAGCTTGATACCTGGCAGATTCTGAAAGTAGACACTTTGAGGATTAAGAAAAATCAAGTGGCATAAAAAAAACCGGGGGGACGCGTGGACCCCTATGTCCATCTAGACTATATCAGATAGTCCTAGCAAAGCCTTCTTTCACTTAGAAGCTGAAACGAAGCCTCCTCAGCTTATTTTATCAGTTAAGGACCCCAGTGGGAATGAAATTACAAATTCTGATGGGGTAAAAATCACTATTAGAAAGTACTATTCTGAACTATTTGCAAAAAAAGATATATATGAGGATAAAATAAAATGTCTTACCTCCCATCTCCCAACCCTAAATGAGACTCAACGCCTGGAGCTGGATGTGCCTTTAAGCCTTGATGAGTTACAGCATGCCCTGGTTGAAATGGAATCTGGAAAGGCTCCGGGAATTGATGGCCTGCCAGCTGAGTTTTACATGGAATTTTGGGACATTTTGGGCCCGGAACTATTGATTGTATTCCAAGAATCCTTGCGAAAAGGTGTAATGCCACTAAGTCTAAGGAGAGCAGTGGTGAGTCTTCTCCCAAAGTCAGGAGATCTCCGGCGGATGGAGAATTGGAGACCGGTTTCAATAATGTGCACTGACTATAAATTGTTTTCGAAAGCAATGGCAAATCGTTTGAAAAAAGTCATTGGTGATCTGGTTTTACCTGATCAGACGTTCTGCATCCCCAGCCGTTCGATTTACGACAAGATTTTTTTCGTGCGGGATTTAATGTATGCTCGCCATGACCAAAATGATTTTGGAATATTTTTTCTAGACTTTGAAAAAGCCTTTGACAGCATTGACCATGTTTTCTTGTGCCATGTTCTTGAAGCATGCGGGTTTGGGGTAATTTTCAAGGCCTTTATAACCCTATTGTACACTGACATCTCCAGTGTAATTAAGGTGAACAATGAACTGGTTCCCCCCATAAAGGTTCAGAGGGGGGTACGGCAGGGTTGCCCAGTCTCAGGTTTGCTTTTTGCGATAGCAATGGAGCCATTACTTTGCACACTGAGAAAGAATATCTCTGGCCTGACCTGTTTTCCTGGAAGCCCACCAATGACTATATCGGCCTATGCAGATGATGTTTGCGTCATTATAAAAAACCACCAAGACATTGTTGCTCTTGTAAAGTCCTTAAGAACCTTTTTCATGGCTTCATCTCTGAAGGTTAATTGGACGAAAAGCAAAGCTCTTTGGGTACCATACCTTAATAGTTGCCTACCTGTCTCAACACATCTGCCTGCTCTCCAGAAAACTTAGAGTGGAAAGCAGATGGTGTTGATTACCTTGGTGTGTCCCTGGGCTCTACACAATTTGAGAAAAGGAATTGGGAAGGTGTGACTGGAGAAATAGACAGGAGGCTGAACTTGTGGAAAAGAACCCTACCGCACCTCTCATTTAAGGGCCGAGTCTTAGTGGCAAACAATTTGGTTGCTACAACGTTGTGGCATCGCTTTATTTGCCTGCAACCACCAGAAGTGCTGCTGGACAGGATACAGGCCAAACTTGTGGACTTTTTTGGGGGAGGCCATCATTGGCTGCGGCCAAACGTAATATGCCATACTTCATCTGAAGGTGGTCAGAGCCTGGTTCACGTGAGATCCCGTCTCATGGCCTTTCGCCTGTGCTCTATTCAACGCCTCCTATTTGGTGAAAACCTGCCAAACCATGCCTTGGCTTGCCATATTTTACAGCAGGCGGGTAGACTCGGCTATGGTCTCGAAGTATTCCTGACTCACCTTAAGTATGTGAATACATCAACGCTCCCCATATTTTACCAGAGCCTTCTCAGTGCCTGGGAAAGACTTTCCGTGAGCCGTAAAGCGGACACTTACTCCCCAGGGATGTTCGAGGTTGAACCCCTGTTCTTCAATCCTCTCTTCCCTGATGTTCTCAAGAGTCGTCATTTGTGCCAACGCTTTATTGAGGCAGGCATAAACAAAGTATGGCACCTTCGGCCAAACTCCGGTGTCGGGTGGAGGAAATTTCAACCATGACGGCGATTCGGTCCAAGAGGACAATTGGAATGATTTTGAGGAAAGTTGTTCAAAAACGTCATCAGCTACAGAAACTTTGGACTCAGAATACTTTTGGACACCCCAACGAGTCCCCTTTCCCGAAACTGATTTTTGACTGCTTTCCCAAGGAACTTCCACCTGTTAGCACAGGGACAAGTGAATTGCACGCTGAGAGCAGCAAGAGCCTGTATAGGTGGTGTTTATCTCAAGTTCTTGGTATTTCTCCGCTAAATGGAGTAGCACGTTGGAAGAGGCTACTCCCTGCCGTCCCCCCCCCAATGAACCTGTATGGGGAATCAATGTATTGTAAGCTGATTAACAAAAGAACAGGTGATCTTCAGTGGCGCCTTGCCCACTGGATCATCCCATGCAATACATATTGTTGCGGATATGAGGATGGCATTTTTTTTATTGTGTGTATTGGATTGTGGTAAACTGCTGTGTACCATTGGTTGGATATGGCCCTTCTTGCCTCCAGAGTTGTATAAAGGTAAAAAGGGCGTCTCGGTAATTAGTCCATAAGCATACACGTCAGCCAATCATAGAATGCCCCTGTTCGATAGCTTATATCTTATTATGTGTCTTAGGGTAAGGCTGTGTCTCCCATTAACTTAAATACTCCATTGTACCAAGTGAAATAAGAATAGGTCCCCTTTCATTTCATTTCGATGGCCAACTGCATTTTGGGCGGTTTTTCTTCAACCACCATTGGCCACGAGGCAGGGTTGGGGAAGAAAGGCGGGTCCCCACCTCGTCAGAGAGGGGAGGAGTGAGCCAGCCCCACTCGACCAACCATGAACAAGGGGTTTGGCTTGAGAGGGCGGAGGAAGAGCGTTTGGGGGAGGTTCGCAAAGGTTGAGGGGCGGGGCCTATATAACCCGCCGGCGGGGCGTTCCCGAAAGAGTTGAGACAAGGAGGGAGGAGACAAGAGCTGGGTCGTCAGAGAGTTGCGCTTTTACTGAGTCCAAAGAAAGAGCTGGGTCGTCAGAGAGTTGCGCTTTTACTGAGTCCAAAGAAAGAGCTGGGTCATCAGAGAGTTGCGCTTTTACTGAGTCCAAAGAAAGAGCTGGGTCGCCAGAGCAGATGCGCTTTTACTGAGACAAGCAGCTCCGACCCGTGACTCCGCGCACACGACAGGCTCGGTGGCATCAGCGGCCGTCGAGGTCCAGCCCGACGTCCCATGCGGGATCAAGCTCCAGCCAGCTCCATGCCGCCCCCCCCCCCCCTCCAGCCACACACCTCCTTCCAGCAATCCACTCTGCAATTCCCCGCGTGAGTCAGTGTCTTTGTTTGTTCTGTCCTGGGTAGGTAATTAAGCTTGTATAAGGAATTCACTGTGTCACCTGCGTCTCATGTCCCTGTAAATAATCGTGACTGCTCCTTTTTGCTTGTGTGGGTAAATAATAAATCCCGTTACTCTTCTGTACGTCTTCTTCCTCTTTGCATTCGGTCGCTTTAGAGTTTTCCCGATTGAGTAGCTGTGGCGCGATACGGCCAACGTTTGGGTTGAATCGGGTTTGAGTCGGGGAATAACTGTTCGGCTGCGGTTACACCACCGCTCGGTCAAAATAACATCTAATCCGCGGTCCGTAACAATATGTATGGAATTTTGCCCCAATATCTGCATGTTGCCCCTTTTGTTCTGTAAATGAGGATGTTTTTCATTTTTTTTATTGGTTGTGAAAGACTTTTTCCTTTATTTGAATGGTTAGACTTTGTGTCGTTCAAAATGAATTTCAGATTTACTTTTCGATCCTTTATTTTTGGGCTCAAAAGAGACGGCAACACAACAAAGAATATGAACTGTTGTGCTTTTTTGTAGCTACAGCAAAGCTTGCTACTTACCTGTCCAGAAAGGAGAAGCGTAATGGTAAGCCCATTCATCAATGCAATGTCATGACGTTTTTCAATGCACTGTGTGCTGCAAGGCTAAAACATGAGTTTGAGTTTTCCAGGATCATGGGTGAAATTGATGGATTTGTAGAAAAATGGTGTTTGGAAAGTGTCTGTGAAGTCCGCCAAAACGAATTGGTATTATTTTTCTCTTAATTGTTCATAATTTCTACACTTCGTGGTATTGCTGCAGAAGATTGCATTTGTTTTTGGTAAAATTTGAACTGATCAAGGCTTGTATCTGTATTGTTTCCTCGCTTTCATCGTTTTCTCTTGTTTTTGGCTTTTTTGATTTTATACACTGTACATCCATGCACTTTATATTTTTGGAATAAAAGGACATCAAAAGTCTCTCTCTCTCTCTCTCTCTCTCTCTCTCTCTCTCTGTCTCTGTCCCTGTCTCTGTCTCTGTCTCTCTCTGTCTTTTTTTTTTTTTTTTTTGTGTACAAGATCGAGGCTCGTGAAAGAGCGAACATTAATTACACAAAAAGTCAAACCGACACACAAGACACAAAAAACAAGGGGAGCGGCAGACAAGATGAGGAGAGAGGGGGAAGGACACAAACACAACATTTGAGAGCAGGGACATCGGGAGAAATGTGGGAGGGGGAGGGCTTGGGGGGAGGTGGGAGAGGTATAAAACATATGAACACTGCAAGGACTCTGGGGTGAATTAGCGGGGGTAGAAAAGATCAAGGTTTTGGATGGGGGAAGATAAGAGATGGTGGTGAACAGCTGTTATAAAGATCTGGAGGGAGAAGTGGGATTGAAGGGAGTGGGGGAGTTTGTTCCAGAGGTGGGAGAAAAGGGGAATGAAAGAGTGAAGGTGAGCAGAGAGCTTAGATTTTGGCAGTTTAACCATAAGAGGGTTGCAAGCAGATCGTGTGCGACCTGAAGGAACATTGGGGGGACAGAGCACAGAGAGAGCTGGGGGAGCAAGGCCGGAGAGGAGTCGGTGGAAGACAGAAAGACCACCAACCTGCCTGCGGTGAGTGAGTGAAAGGCCCTCGGAGTTAACTTCATCGCAGGAGATTCCAATGATTCTGAAAGCTTTGGCCTCAACAGCGTGAAGACGAGCTAGGTGTGAGGCAGGAGCACCAGCGCAGAGGGGGGAACAGTATTCCATTGAGCTGCGGATGAAAGCCTTGTATGTGGTGAGGAGCTCAGGTGTGCCAAGGAAGGACTTCGCACGACGGAGGATGCCCAGTCGGCGACTGGCTTTGGAGGCCAGCTTGGAAATGTGGTTTTCCCATGAAAGATCATGGCAGATAGTGAGACCTAAAAGCTTGAGCGACAGAACTTCTTGGAGAGGATTGTTGAGAAAGTAGATGGGAGGGTTTTCCAGTCGGTCCTTTTGGAGAGACATTGTAAGAGTGTGAGATTTGTCAGGATTGAAAGACATGTTCCACTTGTTTGACCAGTCTGTGATTTTGTCCAGGTCTGCAGAGAGTGAGGTGGCTGCAGACTGCCGATCTGAGGGATGAGGAATGGAGCGGCAGATAGTGGAGTCATCAGCAAAGAGATAGAGAGGATTTTCCAGAGAGTCGGAGAGATCATTGATGAAGACCAGAAATAGCACAGGGCCCAGAACACTACCTTGGGGAACTCCAGCCAGAACAGGAAGGGGAGATGAGAGAAAGCCATTCAGGGCCACATGTTGCATACGACCAGAGAGGAAGTCTGCAAGCCATGAGTGGAGATTTCCATGGATACCATAGGAGGAGAGTTTGGTGAGCAGAGCTGGGTGCCAGACTGTATCGAAGGCACGTGATATGTCAAGTGAGACAGCTCTGATTTCCTGTTTGGCATTGAGGACCTCCATCCATTGTTGAGACAGCAGAAGCAACATGTCCAGAGTAGAATGACCTGGTCTGAATCCAAATTGATGATCAGAGATCAAGCCATTGGAGAAGAGGAAGGATTTGATATCCGAAGCAATGATGGATTCCATGACTTTGCTGATAATTGGGAGAAGGCTGATTGGTCTGTCGTTGGAAGGATCTGTTTTTGCACCTTTTTGTGTAAAACGGTAATGTTTGCTGATTTCCAAGATGCTGGCAGATGACCTTGAGCAAAAGAGAGGGTGAAAAGAACAGAGAGAGGGTGAGATAGAGCGGCAGAGCAGGATTTTAGGACCCGTGGGCTGATGCCGTCTGGTCCAGTTGCAGAATCAGAGTCGAGGTTTGATAAAAACTTCTCCACCTTGTCAGGAGAGAAAGACACAATGTCCAGGAGCAGTTGGGTTCGACTGGGAAAGGTGGGAACAGAGAGAGATGGATTTGGGACACAAGATTTTGAGGCAAACACAGAGTTGAGGCATTCGGCTTTGTCACATGCAGTGTCAACTGTGTAGCTATTTGAGGTAAGGGAGGGGATGGAGGGGGAACAAACACCAGAAACGGATTTGACCAGACACCACCAGGATTTGGAGGAAGTAGACAGGTTTGAGAGTTCAATCTTGAGTGTGGAGAGATAGTGCTTCCTGGCACTTCTGAGGGTAGACACACACTTGTTTCGAGCTTGGTGGAAGGAACTGAGATTGCCTTCAGTTAGATTTGCCTTCCAAGAGGCAAAGGCAAGTTGTTTCAGGGCAACTGCCTCACCACAAGATTCAGTGTACCATGGACAGGAGGAAGGGTAAGACAACTGAAGACGAGATGGGATTAATCTGTGCATGAGAGAGATCAGTTTGCTTTGGAAGAATTCCCAGGAAGAATTGATGTCAGAGGCAGTAGAGATGGGAGACCAGTCCAGGTGATTGATGGCTGCTTGCAGCCCGTGCCAGTCGGCCTCAGTGAAATGCCAGACTCGTCGGCGCTGAGGAGGCTCTCTGAGAATGGCCAGAGAGATGTCCACTTTAACAAGCACATGATCAGAAGAACCGATTGGAGCAGAAGAAGAGCAGCAGACATTTGCAGGGAAGTTAATCATAACCAAGTCCAGAAGAGAAGATACTCCATTGACTGAGATCCGGGTCTGGAAATTGACAGATTGTGTCAGTCCCAATGAGTCGCAGAAGTCCTTTGCTGAGGTGCCATGGCTGGTGAGAGATGAACCCACACCCAGCCAGCTGGCATGATGACAGTTGAAGTCGCCACGTATGAGGAAGAGAGAGTTTCGATGAGTTGATAAAAGTTGGTCCATGTTGTCCGACAGCGAAATGTAAATGGAGTCATCACTGTTTGGAGGATGGTACAGAACACATATGAACAAAAGGTGGGAGCAGAGGGGAAGCCGTAGCCAGAGGTACTCCTGGGGGTGGGCCGGTGGGGTGGAGAGAGGGCAGTGCAGGGAGAGTGAGGAAGAGAGTTTTTGATAAAGAGAGCCACCCCACCACCAGGACGAGGCTCAGGTCTATAGTACCGGAGGAGGGAGTAACCAGGAAGAGATATTAAGGAATCGGAGACATCTTGAAGGAGGAAAGTTTCTGTTAAGCAGATCAAGTCTGGATTGTCAGAAGCAACCTGAATGGAGAGATCAATCAGGTTTGAGCGAAGGCCCTGGATGTTTGAGGTCCATACCGTTAATGAGGAGAGAGGGGGAGCATCGGGTGCAGGACAGGGGAGGGGAGGGGTAGTGTCAGATGAAGGGTGAGAGGGGGAGGTAGGAAGAGCAGTTGATAGTGTGTCAGAGATTACAGAAGAGTTACAAGAAAGCGAAGGATGAGGAGGACGAAAGGTTTGATGGTGATGGGATGAGGCACAGTGAGGGGTTGTTTGAGGGGGGGCAGAGGAAAGTAGAAGGTTGGGGGAGGTGGAGGTATGAGATAGAAGGGAGACGAAGTGGGGAGGAGGCAGCTTTGAGAAGGAGGTGAGAGGAAGGAGAATTTGGGAGGGATGGTTGGGGGGGAGATTTGAAGGGGAGGAGTTGGGGGGGAGTTTTGAATGGGAGGGGCAAGGGGGGAGTTTAGGAGGGGAAGGGCAAGGGGGGAGTTTAGGAGGGGAGGGGCAAGGGGGGAGTTTAAGAGGGGAGGGGCAAGGGGTGAGATTTGGAGGGGAGGGGCAAGGGGGGGAGATTTGGAGGGGAGGGGCAAGGGGGGAGTTTCGGAGGGGAGGGGAAAGGGGGGAGTTTCGGAGGGGAGGGGCAAGGGGGGAGATTTGGAGGGGAGGGGCAAGGGGGGAGATTTGGAGGGGAGGGGCAAGGGGGGATATTTGGAGGGGAGGGGCAAGGGGGGAGTTTAGGAGGGGAGATGCTAGGGGGGAGTTTAGGAGGGGAGGGGCAAGGGGGGAGATTTGGAGGGGAGGGGCAAGGGGGGAGTTTAGAAAGTGGATGATTAATGAAAGATGAACATTTATAACAAATTGGGTTTGTTGTGATTTTCAAGTTAGCGATCCGTTTAAGAACGATGGAGGAGGGGTGGAATGAATGAGAATTTAGAGCATGTAGTGAGAAAGAATTATAAGAGATTGAATTTTTATTTTTTAATGGAATGAGTTGAAGAGGAAATTGAAAGGAGCCTTTTCAATAGGAAGAAAAACAGCGTGTTGTAATATACGACTGAATAAAACATTCCAGGGGAAAGTTTAAACATATTGAAACAGAACCGTGAATAACAATCTTATATTCACAAAAATACCAATGGGGAGAGGGAGCCTAGAGGGACGACCACGAGTTACTTGAACAGGGCAAAAGGTGCAAGGCAAGGGGATAATGGGGGCGGGGCGAGACATCGCACGTGGGCAGAGGCAAAAGCACACGATGGGACAAAAGCACACGAGGAGAAAAGGAAATAAAAGTTTTTTTTTGTTTGTTTGTTTGTTTTTGGGGGGGGGGAGGTGGGGGTTACAACGTTCGACAAAGCGTAGATGTTCGGTGAAGTTTGGGGGAGAAGGGAAAATCAAAAACCTAGCAAAACCAGCGAAGGGAGAAACAAACTTCGACGGGGGAAGCCTGAGGCTGCAAGGCCTCACACGTGCGGCAAACAGAAACGAATAATTTATGAAAGATAAACACCGAGAAACATCCAAGGGACACACTCTATAAGTTCACACGCCAAAAGATAAAATACAGTTTCGACAAAATACAATTGTGAACAGACAACTTTGAAAACGTGGAGACCGTGTGTAGCTTCCTGGAGCTTACTTACGTGTGGAGCTTACTTTTTCCACATGCGAAATGTGCATTTATGTTTATTTAAATTATACAATGGACTACAAAATGTAAATGTTTCATGATATTTGTTATGTTATATCACCTTTATCTATCAATATTGTTGAAATGAAGATCAAATAGCTGTATGTTGAAATATGTTGAAAAAGTCAAAACTTTACATTGGGTGTACTTACTTTTTCACATGACTGTATATTGCCCTCGTGCTAACTCTGCAAGAAGTGCTTTTCTTCACAAGTTATCGGGTTTTTTAAGCACTATTGACCTGTCTATGTTGGTTTGTATGGGGGGAGACTACAACTGTACCCTCAACCCACAACTTGATAGAAACACTCCTGAGCCTCATCCACCGAGTGCAAGGCCTTTGGCACAGCTCATTAAAAAATTTCAACTTGTGGATGTGTGGTGGGTACAGAACCCTAACATCCGGCAGTACACGTGGGTTTGTGCTGCAAGAAATCTTTTGACAATGGCTCGTTTGGATAGAATTTATGTTAACCATGATAAGGTAAATATTGTCAAGAATTCTTATATCAGGCCATCTGGTTTTTCTGATCATCACATGGTCGTTGTTGTATGTGGCTTACCTCATCACGTTTGTAGAAGTGCATATTGGACTTTCAATGTCAAACTTTTACAAAGTGAGCATTTCAAAGAAGCATTCAGAATGGTATGGAAGGAATGTGAAATACAAAAGTTTTCCTACCTAAATTTAAGGCAATGGTGGGATTGCACAAAATCCCAAATTAAGTGTTTTTGCCAGCAATACTGCCGTTATAATACATGTAATACACTCGGTGTGATATCTGCCTTAAAAAACGATATACTTTATTGTGAGCGGAAATCTGGAATGTCCAACGAAAATGTCCAGCAGTTGTCAGAGAAAAGAACACTACTGGCTGAAATGGTGAAAGAGCATGCATCTGGAGCTTTCGTCCAACTGCGAATGGACAATATCCAACTTGACAAACCAAACAAAGACTTTTTCAATTTGGAAAAGACAGCCAAGATCCCTCAACAAATTCACGCTTTGCGCTCTTCTGCCGGTGCACTTCTGTCTTCTCAAAGTGACATCAAGAATGAATTACGAAACTTTTATTCAAAGCTGTTTGCCTTGAGAACGGTGAACTAGGAAAACAGAAACCGGATGTTTGAACTGCTCCCATCTCTGTCTGAAGACCAGCAACAACAACTGGAGCCTGGCATCTCTCTCGGAGAACTTACTGCTGCTCTTAAAGGAATCCAAGATGGGAAAGCCCCTGGACTTGACGGCCTCCCAGTTGAATTTTACAAGGCCTTTTGGGACATTCTCGGCCCTACTCTACTTGACATCTTTCATGATAGCCTTAAACAAGGAGAATTGCCATGAAGTTGCCGGAGGTCCGTTTTGTGTCTCCTTCCTAAAAAAGGGAACTTGCAAGACGTCACAAATTGGCGGCCTGTGTCACTCCTAGACACAGATTATAAAATATTGTCGAAGGCGCTCGCGATACGTCTCAAGGAAGTCATCCCCCTTTTGATTGATATTGATCAGTCTTATTGTGTTCCCGAACGTTCTATTTACGATAACATTTTTTTGGTGAGAGACTTGATCAGTCTCGGTCGTACTACATCTCATGGTTTTGGTTTGGTTCTTTTAGATCAAGAAAAAGCTTTTGACAGTGTTGACCATTCTTTTTTGTTTGCTGTACTAAGGAGAGCTGGTTTTGGACAAAATTTTGTTTCCTATGTTAAGTTGTTGTATGAAAATGCATCCTGTCTGTTGAAGGTAAACAACATCTTATGTCACCCTTTTCCCTTTAAGCGAGGCAGCCGTCAGGGCTGCCCGCTTTCAGGTATGCTCTACAGTCTCTCGGTCGAACCTTTACTAGTTTTGCTCCGCAACTCAGTGGAAGGAGTCTCCTTAACAAAAAACTACAAAATGGTCACTTCAGCTTATGCGGATGACATTTGTTTTGCTGTTTCCAGCCAAAATGATGTGGGTGAGGTCTCTCGATGTTGGTCCCAGTTTGAGCTCACTTCCACGGCAAAAGTAAATTGGAACAAAAGTGTTGCCTTATGGGTGGGCCCCAGTCCGCCTTCCTCAGCTCTGCCTGTGTTACCAGGAGGAATGCAGTGGAATAAAGAGGGGTTTAAGTATTTAGGGTTATTTCTAGGAGTCCAAGCATATGAACAAAAAAATTGGGAGAGTTTCTTGGAAAGAATTAAGCAGAAACTGGCTAGATGGAAACGGTTGCACCACCTTCTATCGCTTAAGGCAAGGGTGACAATAATAAATAACCTGGTGGTTCCATTTATTTGGCATAAAGTTATCCCCCTCCAACCTCCTAGATACTTGGTCACAGGCATTCAGAGGGTTCTAACTCAGTTTTTCTGGGGAGGCCACAATTGGCTTGGACCAGACGTGATGAGCAGACCCCGAAATGCAGGTGGCCAAAGCTTGATACATGTCCCGAGTCGGATAATGGCTTTCCGCATGTTGACGATAAAGCGTTTATTGTATGGTGAGTGTGTCCCGTGGCGGCCTCTCACAAATGCTTGGCTGCAGGAAGCAGATGGGTTGAAGTATGACCGAGAGCTCTTCCTCATGGACCTGCAGCATGTCAACACGACTCTTCTCCCCGAGTTTCATCAGAGCCTTTTGAATGCCTGGCAAGTCCTTGGAATACAACGATTAGAGGTGTCCTACGATGCCAAAGAATATATGCATGAGCCATTGGTTCTGAATCCTTTATTCCCTGAAATTTCAACCTCCAGATCAATTATGCATTGCTTCACCAGTAATGGAATAAACAGAGTGCGAGACCTGATGAAACCTTCCATAAATGGATGGTTATCCACCGGCTCTCTCACATCAAAAGTGGGGGTTCGGTCATCTAGAATGGTGGACAAAGTTTTGAGAGTTGTGATTAAAACTTTCAGGGAATTAAATATCGGGTGGATTGGGGCAGATGAAGTGGTGGACTCTCGTCTCTATTTCCCCCGAGCTTCAAATCACCTCAAAAAAACAACAGTGTGTCTTCTCAAATTCAGATGGTTGTGGTGTGTTTCATGTGATGGGGAAAAAAGTTATTTATGAGATATGCCAAGAGGTGCTTATACCGGGTTTCACAAAACCTTTAAAAAACCGGGGTAGGAGATCTTTACGGCTAGTTCGTTCCTATCTCCAGTGTGGAAAGAGATGTAGAGGTCTCCAACTTTAGGTCGAACCGGAGACTTAAATTGGAGATTAGTTCATCAGGCCCTGGTCACCAAATACTTACTTAATAAGTTTGATCCCTCTGTACAGAATGTTTGTCCTTTTTGTGAAGCGGCTGAAAATGTGACCCATGCTTTCGTGGAATGTAGGAGATTGGTACCCCTTTTTTGTTTCCTCCAACAGTTATTTTATAAATTTAAGTATGTTTTTTCTGTTCCAATTTTTGTGTATGGCATTAAAAGGAGCACCAAGAGCAAGACAGCGGTCCGTTTCTTGAATTTTCAGTGCGGGATTGCTAAACTTGCAATTTATAAAACTAGGAAGATCAAATTGAGTGGCAGAGATGAAAATGTGCTCTTTTGCTTTAAAGGAATAGTGTCGGCCCGGATAAGTTTCGGCAGTGTTAACGACGATTTTTTTTACAGATGAGGTGTTGAGTTTGATTTTGTAAAATTTACTTATGCTCAATGTCCACATATACAGACTTGGCATTTAATATGGAATATTTTTTTTTCTTGACTTGGGTTTACTTTCTTAACTCAGTATATCAATCTGGTGAGTTTCTTTTACACTTTGGTGATTTATTTGTTAAAAGAACCATGTCACTGATTGTCTGTCGCAGCAAGAAGTCAACAACAGGATTATATCACAGGTGGCGTGGCAAAATGTACGGACAGGTGCATTTGATGATTGGCTTCACAGTCGGGTATACAAGGGTTGTTGCGTTCTGTATTAGTGGAAAACAACTGCTGCACATCTCCAAAAGTTATTGCCGCTTTCTCTGGAGATGGTCCGTCAACTCGACAATGCTGTTTGTCATGGAGTGGTGGCTTTACGAAATTACGGCATGAAACAGCGTGCTATTGCTCGGCAGTATAGCATCACTCAAGGTCAGGTGTCAAAGATCCTGAAACTAAATGCTCAGAGGGGTGTCCCTACTCCAATACCGAGGCCAGGACGTCCCCGCAGAACCACAAGGAGGGATGATCGCCAGCTGCACCGGTTAGTCCGCAATGGCCGTACCAAGTCAGCTAATCGGCTTAGGGCTGAGTGGCAGCAACTGACAAATGTGCCTGTATCCAGAAGGCTAGTCAACCAACGACTGGTTCAAGCAGGCTATCGTGCCAGGCGTCCCCTGAGAAAGCCACGCCTGACCAGACAACACCGCCAGCGCCGATTGCAGTGGGCCAGAGAGCACCGTCAATGGCAGCCAGGACACTGGAATCACGTGATCTTCAGTGACGAATCTAGATTTCTGGTCTATCGTCTAGATGGCCGTGTCCGAGTGCGCAGACAAGTGCATGAAGCCTACAACAAAGATTGTATAGTGCCAAGAGTCCAAGCTGGAGGTGGTGGGGTGACCGTTTGGGCTGCTTTCATGCAGGGGGCAAAACTGACCTGGTTGTTCTGAATGGAAACCTGAACCAGTTCAAGTACAGGGTCGTTCTGGAAGAAACATTGCTTCCATTTGCTCGTGCAACCTTTCGAGGAAACTTTGTCTTCCAAGATGACAATGCACGGCCTCATCGTGCTCGCATGATCCAACACTTTCTTGCTGACCGTGGTGTAGAGCATATGGAGTGGCCTACCATGTCCCCGGATATGAATCCGATAGAGAACTTGTGGGCAGAACTAACGCATCAAATCGACCACTTGGACCAGCAGCCGACCTCTGTGCGTGAATTGCAGCAGGCTATTGTCACTGCATGGCAAGCGATTCCTGTCCAAACCTTGGCAAATCTCGTGAACAGCATGCCTCAACGTGTACGTGCTCTCCTGAATGCTCGTGGGGGTTACACGAAGTACTGAACTGTAATTTTACTGTCAGTAATCCCAGTCGTAATTTAACTTTTGTTTTTGTGAAAAAAATTTTTGGCTAACGTGCAAAATAAAGAGATACTTCTGGAAAACGTACAGAAGTTTAACACAGTACTGTCCATGAATTGAGTTCGATATCAGTTTACATCACTTTCAAGGATCAATTTATTAATGTCAAATGTGGTTTTTGTTTCTTTTAAAGGTCACATTAACAAAATCTTGAATAATTTCAGCATAATTCCAATGAACTTTTGGTTTTAAGACATCTTGAAAAGTAAGTTCACCCCCACAAAAAAAATATTCCATATTAAATGCCAAGTCTGTATATGTATATACATCTTTTTTGCCTGTACAACTTTCTATTCTTGTAAAAGTTTGTGATGTTTTCCGTGTGTGTTTTGATACTTTTATAATAAAAGCACACACAAAAGTCTCTCTCTCTCTCACTCTCACTCTCACTCCCCACCTCCCCCTCCTTCTCCCCCACTCCTCTCTCTTTCTCCCCCACTCCTCTCTCCCTCTCCCCCACTCCTCTCTTTCTCCCCCACCTCTCTCTCTCCCTCCCCCACCCCTCTCTCTCTCCTCCCGCCTCTCCCCCCCCCGCCCCCCACTCCTCTCTCCTTCCTCCACCCCTCTCTTTCTCACCCACCCTTCTCTTTCTCACTCACTCCTCTCTTTCTCCCCACCCCTCTCTCCCACCTCCACCTCTCTTTCTCTCCCCCCTATATTGGTTCACGAGTTATCAAGTGACCACGATATTCGTCATGTGTGTGTGTCGAGATCATGCATTTAATTATGCCTTTTGACTTATCTAATTAATGTTTGCTTCACAATTAAATGTAGAATTAAGCTTTTTACTTCACGATGTTTCCTTACATGGCTTTCAATTCGTTTTTACAGCCAAACAGTTAAGGCTTTGGAATGTGCCAATGGATACACTTACAGAGTTTGTGCCTCGGTAAAACGGCACTCGGTGGAAAACAGATTTCGCAATCCCTGTGTCCTTGTAAAAGCTAGACTTCTGCAAAGGCCTGGGAAATATCCTCACAGGAGATAAGAACCAACTCAGAGAACTCGGGAATACCACAACGTCTCTCCTACACTTCCCCTTGGCTCAGTGTGCCAAGCAAGACAGGACAAGGGTAGGGGCTGTTAGTCCACTTTCCCTCTCTTTGTGGTGTGAAAATCGCTGAGCATGCAGAATTAGCGGAGATTTCTATCTCACTTTGAATGTATATAAGAAACGCCTTGCCGAGTTACTGTCAGAGAGTGTCTTGCACCTTCTCTGCCTGTTTTGAGCTTGATGTGGCTTGATCTCTCTCCACAGCTGTGATTGGTCTTTCAATAAAACGCTTGTTGCTCTTTGATTGTTGTGGAACCTGGTTCGATTCCCAACATGTGCGTCTGTCTGTGTGTGTGTGTGTGTGTGTGTGTGTGTGTGTGTGTGTCTGTCCGCAGCATAACTACCCGATGATATAATCCGATCTTGATGAAACTTGGGTGGGAGGTTGATATCATGATCTAGTTGTGTGCTGCCTAGAGTGGGCGCATTGCGCCCATTGTGGGTGGAGCCACGCCCGAAAAAGATGTCTTTTTAGTAGTCAGGGCCCTTAGGGATATTTTGGTTCAAATTCTTCCAAAAGCATCAAATTTGGCGCAGATGTTGCCCATGCCATACTCTTTCGATTTTTGACGGGCGCCAAGGGCGGTATGATCCGGGGACCATACCGGTCCATCCCGCCATGTCACCTGACCTATGACGTCATAATTAGGATATGCATCCAATCACATGGCGTACTATGAGTGGTCAAAGTTCAAAATGAATCGATCGAAAAATGAAGGCAGGGATCCATTTTTAAGGTTTTCATAAAATCCAATATGGCCGCCAGGTCACATGACCTATGACGTCATATTTATGACATGTATACAATCATGTATACATGAACCCGGATCATGATCGCACAAAAATTAAACACAAGGATATGGCATACAGTTCATAAAACATCAAAATCCGTACCTTTGTAATTAGACTGATGAACTGCATATGCCTGAAAATTAGGAAATAGACGTAAATATTTCCTCTCATTGTCAAAAATAAGGTCAGAGTTCGATTACCCAACCCAGAAACATAAAATGGTGAACCTCGCGTAAATCTTGACAAAAAACTCAAAAACCGACATGTTTGACTCAAAAATGACCTTTAAGATGACCTTGAGGGTTGACCTTGACCTCGATTCATCAAAATAACATCATAATTGGATTCCTAGACCTCGAAAACCCCTGAAAAGTGGTATCATACATGATTCCAACCCTTTTGGTTATTTAACTGATTTTCCTCTAATCCGGGTGGCGGCCATTTAGTATTTCGCCAATATGGGGCCCCCGGGGGGGGGGGGGGCGCCCGTCAAAAATCGAAAGAGTGTGGCATGGGCAACATCTGGGCCAAATTTGGTGCTTTTGGAAGAATTTGAACCAAACGGCCCCAAAATATCCCTAAGGGCCCTGACTATAGGGAGTAATCGAGTTCAAGCTACGTCTTCTCCGAGTGGTTTGGTGGAATCTGACAAGGGTTTCGATATTTGGTTAGGTCAATGTCTAGCTCCACGGAGCTCGATTTTTCATTTTTCATTTTTTTCTTTTTATTTATTTATTTATTTATTTATTATCACTTCATTTTTCGCCGAATTTTCGGTATTGTGTAGCTAACTAACCTCATAACTGATTATACATTATTTTCTATCTCATTTCAAGGTCAGTAACCTTCGTTTTGACATTTCCGGGCCTGGCTTGTCTGGGCCTGTTTCGGTTATAGTCCGTCCTTTATCATTGAATACCGCTCGCTCGTGAACCATCGTCGTCTCATGACTTGTTTATATTCCAGTCAAAAAGCAACCGTGTGTTACCCGGCTAAACTGGGTACCTTTGCTATTTGCAATGTATGCTCTGAAAAGCTGTTTAGTTCAAGTTTATATTTGTAAACTTCATGCAGTGGACATTTTTTCCTTTGTTCCCAGCAAAAATAAATTTGGTTAATTTACTTCTCATATATGGTGTATTTACTTGAACATACAGTAACGTGAAAAAGTAAGTACACCCCATGTAAAGTTTTGACTTTTTCAACATATTTTAACATACAGCTATTTGATCTCCATATCAACAATATTGATAGATAAAGGTGATATAAAATAACAAATATCATGAGACATTTACATTTTGTAGTCCATTGTATAATTTAAATAAACATCAATGCAAATTTCGCATGTCGAAAAAGTTTTTTTTTTTGTTTTTTTTTTGTTTTTTTTTGTATACTGAATCGAGGCTCGTGAAAGAGCTAACATTTACTTCACATTTCTGGGAAGGCATTCCACTAGATGTTTGAACATTGCTGTGGGAATTTGCTTCCATTCAGCCACAAGAGCATTCATGAGGTCGGCACTGATGTTGGGTGACGAGGCCTGGCTCACAGTCGGCGTTCCAATTCATCCCAAAGGTGTTCGATGGTGTTGAGGTCAGGGCTCTGTGCAGGCCAGTCAAGTTCTTCCACACCGATCTCGACTAACCATTTCTGTATGGACTTTGCTTTGTGCACGGGGCATTGTCATGCTGAAACAGGAAAGGGCATTCCCCAAACTGTTGCCACAAAGTTGGAAATACACAATCGTCTAGAATGTCATTGTATGCTGTTGCGTTTAGATTTCCCTTCACTGGAACTAAGTGGCCTAGCCCGAACCATGAAAAACAGCCCCAGACCATTATTCCTCCTCCACCAAACTTTACAGTTGGCACTTTGCATTCGGGCAGGTAGCGTTCTCCTGGCATCCGCCAAACCCAGATTCGTCCGTCAGACTGCCAGATGGTGAAGCGTGATTTATCACTCCAGATAACGCGTTTCCACTGCTCCAGAATCCATTGGCGGCAAGCTTTACACCACTCCAGCCGACGCTTGGCATTGCACATGGTGATCTTAGGCTTGTGTGTGGCTGCTCAGCCATGGAAACCCATTTCATGAAGCTCCCGACGAACAGCTGACATGAACAACAGCTGATGTCGCTTCCAGACGCAGTTTGGAACTCGGTAGTGAATGTTGTTGTCACTCGGTAGTGACAGACGATTTTTACGCACTGCGCGCTTCAACACTCGGCATTCCCGTTCTGTGAGTTTGTGTGGCCTACCACTTCGTGGCTGAGCTGTTATTGCTCCTAGACGTTTCTACTTCAGAATAACAGCACTTACAGTTGATTGGGGCAGCGCTAGCAGTGCAGAAATTTGATGAACTGACTTGTTGGAAATGTGGCATCCTATGACGGTGCCACGTTGAAAGTCGCTGAGCTCTTCAGTACGACCCATTCGACTGCCAATGGTTGTCTATGGAGATTGCATGGCTGTGTGCTTGATTATATATATCTGTCAGCAATGGGTGTGTCTGAAACAGCCAAAGCCACTAATTAAAAGGGGTGTCCGCATACTTTTGGCCAGGTAATGTGTTTTTGTGCATTTGTGTGTTTGCATATTTGTGTGTTTGTATGATGCCTGTCCACTTTCCTAAAGGTAGGTTTTAAAAGCTTTGAGTAGCACTTTTGGAGGGATTTGAGCGGGGTTTTCATGGGCAATCTTTTAAAACCACTGTGTGTCCATCGGTTAAAAGACCCAGAAGACCCCAATAACCCAGAAGACCCAAAAGACCCCAAGGATCCAAAAGACCCAAATGACCCCAAGGATCTAAACATCTCAGAGGACCCAACAGACCCCAAGGACCCAGAAGACCCCAAGGACTCTCAAGACCCCAAAGATTCCAAAGACCCAACAGACTGAAAAGACCCAATGGAGCCCAAGCACCCAAAATACCCTGAAGACCCAAAAGACCCTGAAGACCGTTAGACCCTGAACATCCAAAATACACTTAAAGATACAAAAGACCACAATATCCCAAAATATCCTAAAAACGCAAAATTCCCCAAAGACCCATAAAGACCCCCAAAGACCAAATGGACTGAAAATACCCCAGGCCCTTAAAGACCCAAAAGACCCCGAGGACTCAAAAGATCCCAAGGACTCAAAAGACCCTGAGGACTCCAGAGACCCAAAAGAAGAATAATTATGTCTCTTACATTGGAATTGTAGATGGTGGCTTGCAAAGTGAGCCTCAAGTTCGGTGTACAGATGCGTTTTTTAAATCACAATAAATACAAGGCACAGGCAGATGAAATTCGCTGCATGTGATGTCAAACGTCTGCAGAGTAAACCGAGTGTTCATTTATGTCTTGTGTCTATTCCTCAAATGTCTCTCTTCCTCAAATTTATGTCTGTTCATTCATATGTCACCATACTGTCCAATATCATACCCCCTGGTATACAACGGAAGGCAAGGTCCCTGCGGGAATTTGATCGTATTGAAGCCAACCCAGACCTAACAATCTATGGGGACCTAGAGAGTCTGCCAAAACTGCGACTAAAATCACGCAAACACTTCTGGATTTCTGCAGGCACATTGTGTGAAGCAGGATTTGACCCCGAGGTGGTTTGGCACAGTCTCTGGGAAAATGTGGATTTCTCTAACAAGGACCTTGTGCAAGATCCCACCATTGTGCCTTTGGGTTTTAACCTAATCAGGCGACAGTGGACCACCCTTAACAGGATCAGCACCCTTCATGCCAGGACTGCACATCATCTCTTCATGTGGAAGTTCCGGGACAACTCAACATGTGATTGCGGCCACCTAGACCAGACAATCTCACATTGTGGATGATTGCACGCTGAGGAAGTTCCCAGGGTCATCAAGGAAATCCACCTTGTGACAGATGATGCTCTGACCTGGCTCTCCAACTTGGACTTGTCCCTATAGGCTGCTGCAACAATCATATGCAAGAAGAAGAAGAAGAGTTATGTCTGTAGGATGTCTAATAAATAAAGAAGATATAAGCACACCTGACACTAGGCCCAGGCTTCAGACTTTGGCATGCTCACGCGGCTGCACCATCAAATAAACTGTTCCTACCATCATTTATGATGAGCTTTATACTAGTGTACATAATAAATATACAGTACAAGTAAATTATTAAAATCTCCTTTCCCGTTCCACATTGAATGCTTTGGTTCTACGTGTAAACCATATAAACATAGGCTGAGGTTGCCAAAGAGTCTTATGTACATACAGTCACGTGAAAAAGTAAGTACACCCCATGTAAACTTTTGACTTTTTCAACATATTTTAACATACAGCTATTTGATCTCCATATCAACAATATTGATAGATAAAGGTGATATAAAATAACAAATATCATGAGACATTTACATTTTGTAGTCCATTGTATAATTTAAATAAACATCAATGCAAATTTCGCATGTCGAAAAAGTTTTTTTTTTTGTTTTTTTTTTGTTTTTTTTTTGTATACTGAATCGAGGCTCGTGAAAGAGCTAACATTTACTTCACAAACAAATCGACCAGACAAACAAAATACACAAAAAGAGGGAGCGGAAGACAAGATGGGGAGAAAAGGGGAAGCACACAAACACAACATCCGAGAGCAGGGAGATGTGTGGAAGGGAGAGGGCCCGGGGGGGGAGGAGGCATGGGAAGGTGGGGGGGGGGGGGGGTGGGGGAGGGAGAAGTATAAAGCACAAGGACACCAAGGACTTTCAGGACAGAAGTTGGTATTTCAAAAAGGGGAATTGGGGTGAAATTAGCGGGGGTAGAAAAGATCAAGGTTTTGGATGGGGGAAGATAAGAGATGGTGGTGAACAGCTGTTTTAAAGACTTGGAGGGTGGAGTGGGATTGAAGAGAGTAAGGGAGTTTGTTCCAGAGGCGGGAGAAAAGAGGAATGAAGGAGTGAAGGTGAGCAGAGAGTCTTGATTTTGGCAGTTTAACCAAAAGAGGGTTGCAGGCAGATCTTGTGCGACCTGTAGGAATATTTGCGGGACAGAGCCCAGAGAGAGCTGGGGGGCAAGGCCAGAGAGGAGTCAGTAGAAGACAGAAAGACCACCAACCTGCCCTTGTGAGTGTGAGTGAGGAGTGAAAGGCCCTTGGAGTTAGCTTCATCGCGGGAGATTCCAATGATTCTGAACGCTTTGGTTTCAACAGCGTGAAGACGGGCTAGGTGTGAGGCAGGAGCACCAGACCAGAGGGGAGAGCAGTATTCCATTGAGCTGCGGATGAAAGCCTTGTATGTGGTGAGGAGCTCAGGTGTGCCAAGGAAGGACTTCGCACGACGGAGGATGCCCAGTCGGCGACTGGCTTTGGAGGCCAGATTTGAAATGTGGGTTTTCCAGGAAAGATCATGGCAGATAGTAAGACCCAAAAGCTTGAGTGACAGAACTTCTTGGAGAGGATTATTCAGAAAGTGGATGGGAGGGTTGTCCAGTCGGTCTTTTCGGAGAGACATCGTAAGAGTGTGAGATTTGTCAGGATTGAAAGACATGTTCCACTTGTTTGCCCAGTCTGTGATTTTGTCAAGGTCTGCAGAGAGTGAGGAGGCTGCAGACTGCCGATCTGAGGGATGAAGAATGGAGCGACAGAGAGTAGAGTCGTCAGCAAAGAGATAGAGAGGATTTTCAAGAGAGTCAGAGAGATCATTGATGAAGACAAGAAAAAGCACAGGGCCCAGAACACTGCCTTGGGGAACTCCAGCCTGAACAGGAAGAGGAGATGAGAGAAAACCCATTCAGGGCCACACGTTGACTACGACTAGAGAGGAAATCCGCCAGCCATGCGTGGAGATTTCCATGGATACCAAAAGAGGAGAGTTTGGTGAGCAGAGCGGGGTTCCAGACTGTATCGAAGGCATGTGATATGTCAAGGGAGACTGCTCTAATTTCCTGTTTGGCATTGAGGACCTCCATCCATTGTTGAGAAAGCAAAAGCAGCATGTCCAGAGTGGAGTGTCCAGGTCTGAAACCAAATTGATGATCAGAGATCAAGCCATTGGAGAAGAGGAAAGATTTCATATCTGAAGCAATGATGGATTCCATGACCTTGCTGATAATTGGGAGAAGGCTGATTGGTCTGTAGTTGCTGGGATCTGTTTTTGCACCTTTTTTGTGCAAAGCGGTGATGTTGGTAAATTTCCAAGCAGATGGAAGATGACCTTGAGCAAAAGAGAGGGTGAAGAGAACAGAGAGAGGGAGTGAAAGAGCGGAAGAACATGATTTTAGGACCCGTGGGCTGATGCCGTCAGGTCCAGTTGCAGAATTAGAGTCGAGGGTTGACAGACACTTTTCCACCTTGTCAGGAGGAAAGGACACAGAGTCCAGGAGCAGCTGGGTACGACTGGGTACGGTGGGTACAGAGAGGGATGGGTTTGGGACACAAGATTTAGAGGCAAACACAGAGTTGAGGCATTCGGCTTTTTCATGTGCGGAGTCAGCCGTGTGGCCATTTAAGGTGAGGGAGGGGATGGAGGGGGAACAAACACCAGAAACAGATTTTACCAGACGCCACCAGGATTTGGAAGAGGGAGACAGATAAGAGAGTTCGGTCCTGAGGACGGAGAGATATTGTTTCCTGGCTCTCCTGAGGGTGGACACACACTTGTTTCGGGCTTTGTGAAAGGAAATGAGATTTCCTTCCGTTGGATTTGCTTTCCAGGAGACGAAAGCAAGTTGTTTCTGGGCAATAGCCTCACCACAAGATTCCGTGTACCATGGACGGGAGGAAGGGTATGACAACTGAAGACGAGAAGGGATAAAACTGTGCATGAGAGAGAGCAATTTACTTTGGAAGAATTCCCAGGATGAGTTGATGTCAGAGGCAGTAGAGATGGGAAACCAGTCCAGATGATTGATGGCTGCTTGAAGACGGTGCCAGTTGGCCTGAGTGAAATGCCAGACTCGTCGACGCTGAGGAGGCTCTCTGAAAATGGTCAGAGATATGTCCACTTTAACAAGCACATGATCAGAAGAGCCGATTGGAGCAGAAGAAGAGCAGCAGACATTTTCAGGGAAGTTAGTCATAACCAAGTAAGTACACCCTTGGCTCGAATAGGTGGTATTGACCCCTTTGGCAGAAACAACCTCAAGTAGGCGTTTCTTATAACTGTCTACCAGACTCTGACATCGACTGGAAGAAATTTTTGCCCACTCCTCCATGCAGAATTCTTTCAGCTGTGCGATGTTTGAGGGGTTTCTTGCATGCACAGCTCGTTTCAAATCCCCCCACAACATCTCTATGGGATTTAGCTCTGGGCTTTGACTTGGCCATTCCAGACCCCTCCATTTCTTTCTTTTCAGTCATTCCTTGGTGGATTTACTGTTATGTTTAGGGTCATTGTCATGTTGCAAGGTCCACCTTTGGTTGAGCTTCAACTTTCCGACAGATGGCCTCACATTATCCTCAAGCACCCTCTGGTACAATGAAGAATTCATAGTGGATTCTATGATGGTGAGCTGCCCAGGCCCTGATGCAGCAAAGCTGCCCCAAACCATAATATTTCTACCACCATGCTTTACAGTTGGTATCAGGTTCTTGTGGTCAAATGCTGTCTTTGGTTTTCGCCAAACATGTCTTCTGGTACAGTGGCCAAATAGCTCTACCTTTGACTCATCTGTCCAGAACACATTGTTCCAGAAGTGCTGGTCTTTGCCTGGGTGTTCATTGGCAAACATTAGTCTTGCCCTGATGTTCTTTCT